>NW_024541997.1:0-8266 GCF_016758755.1 Suillus discolor
AGGAAAAACCGATACCGGGAACTGATGGTGGCGTGCGGAGTGGGGGGTCCGCACATCCGGGAGTGGTGAACCTGAGAGCTATCTAAGTACCAATTTTGGCTCTGCACTGTGGCACACCAGCACCATTATTAGACGGGTGGGAAGAGGAGGGTTTAGGTGTCATGTGGAGGTCCAGTGTCACATGATTAACCATTTATATCCTTGAAAGAAACATGTTGGAAGGGTTGTACGAGTAAAAAGGGGGTGTACAGATACATTGGGAAGTTATGACCACTACAAACTTCTGCCTTTAGCAGGTGTTACCGTCCTCGTTCACACTTGGACCATTGTTACAAGTCACACATCATGATCACAAATATGCAGCTAGAAATACTTGTATGTACTGTCTAACATAGGGCCCCACCCCAACAAACAATAAACAAGAATTCAAAAAAAAAAAAAACTCTTCGCATCAAAATGAATCACATGGATGACCTCAAATGTATGATCCATTCAAGTGTCTCCGTTTTGGAAGTATGGTCAGTGGTGTAGCACTCAGCCTCGTGCTGAGCACATATTCAGCTAATTCCCTATGCATGTCAAACACCCATCATACTCGAATCACTTCCTAATGTTATCCAACATTTACCCGCTCAATCTGATGTTTATCCCCTAAACCCAACACTAGTCCGATGAACCCGACATTTTGGCCGCATGTTAAGACCGTGCACAAAGGGTAGGACTGGTTCTGAAGGGCTTGGCTTCAGCTCGTGCACTGTGCCCTTACCCGAGTATGTGCCCTTAATTCAGATGACATCCAGAGAAAGTCCAAGGAAGTCCGTAGGACTTCCGAAGGAGTGCAGGAAAGTCCGGAAGGACTATCCGGATCTGGATGAGTGCGAGAAACTTCCGGAGGGGTGCGGGAAAGTTCCAGAGGAACTTCCGGAAATTACTATGAGGTGTCGTCCTGGTACAGATATGTGTAATGGCTACTCAGGATGAATCCTGAGTAGAATGGAAACAGAGGAAAGGCTGCAGGGACAAAGTCCGAAGCAGAATAGGTCCGGAGGACCACGGGAAAGTTCTGGAGGAACTTTCAGAAACTTGGAGGAGTGTAGGATCGGAGGAGCAGAGGAGCGGAGCTCCAGCCTAGGGAATTCCTCCCTAGGCCTGAGATGGATATTGACTAAGTCAGAGGACTAGAACTAGTATGAGGACTTAGTGTGAGGTCTAGTGCGAGGACTAATATGTGTAATATTCAGACTAAGGAAATACAGGAGTTTCTACAGGGTTTATATACTATGGAGGACATAATGGAGAATCAGTCAGTGCAGTCCAAAGCTATGCGAGGCTGTGGACGGAGTGTATAGAAAAGTCAAACACTAGTCTATCGGAAAATAGTAAATGAAGACGGAAATGAGAACATAGGAAAATAAAGGCGGAAATGAACTGAGGTATGGAAAATGAGTATAGTCTAACTCAAGAAGGAACATACAAAGGGAAAAGGCACGGAAGATAGACATGGGTCGGATCCGGATGTCCGGAGACAGGTGATTACCATAAGGGGATGAGCGCTGATTTAAGGTTTGGGTTAGGATATGAAGCATAGGTCAGATCCAGAGATCCTGGCAAGTGGATATCAGATTGAGTGTCTGGGTTTCGGATCTGGATGTGTGGATATGCAAAGGTACAGGGATCCGGGTATACAGGCATCTTGACAGATAAAGGACATGGACAGAGGGTCTGGAGGTCCGGATGGATGAGGCGTGGGAACATTGTCGGATGTAGGTCCAGAATACGGGATATGACACCACATTGGACCCAATATTTTCCCATGCACTTGTCCCCCTATGTCCTGTCCTGTCATATCTATCCCCACTAGGTGCACAGTCACTTGTTTTTACATCACTAACATCGTAGAATGCGTTATTACATGTCCACAGTACATCGTGTCTTATTACATAGGACATCAGACCCGAAAATCAGTGCTACTACTTTCGCCTATAGCACTCCAAAATTCTACATAGACACTATATATTTCGCATACCTCCTACCTATTTTACTTACCTTTCTACCTCCAAGTAGGAGGAGGTCATCTGACATTGGTAGTTCTTAGCTGAATTCCGCAATATCATCCATTCTTTATCCAAAACACTCCAAAAACATCTGACATTTGCTATCCCCGACATTCACTATATTCCTGATGCAAACCCGATGCAAACCCGACAAAACCCACTAACCTGAAACCCGAAAACATCAGACCTGACATTTTTGACATCGGACTCGTAATTATACCTTCGGACTTTGTTTCCCGCACCTCAGACTACCTTCCTTTTCATATAACTGATTATTCTAATACCATACAGCAAACCCCTCAGGTCAAATGCACTTGCTCTGCAAGTATAGCAGACTAGGCTGTGCACGACCACAACACATTTTTATATTGCTGGTTACTTACTTCATGTAGTGCCCAGCAATATGTTATTGCTTAGGGAGAGCTGGCGCACAGAGCCTTAAAAGCATTTTATCCTCTAACTAGTAAGCTTGACCCTCCAAAACAGCTGGTGAAGCATGAACACAGGCGTCGTGTACTACGACGCGTTGCGGAAGCAGCGGGCAACTCCTCCTCCGACTACCAACCATCGCCAGCCAACTCTCCTGCTCCATCGTCGTTCAAAGATCACCACTATATATCAACCAATCAAAATGATCCGGTCTCATTGTTTGCATTTCTCCAGGAGCACGACGGCGACCCAGCCACTAAGGTAAGGGACCATTGTGCTTTTGTTCCAGTTGGCTGTCAGTTCGCTTATGACCGTTTTAGTGCTTCATTCCGAAACTAAAGGATCATATTTTGTACAGACTGAATAAGCTAGATGTCAGCCATTGTGACCACGTATTTACGGACAAGGAATGCAGTTCGGTCGTCATTCCTAACAGTACGGTCTACTCAGTTCACACAATGCAGGTCCACTATACGACTTACGACATGAAGCGAGAATACGATACCATCAATCTCAGAACACATGCGGATGTTATGATTCTTTCGGGAGAAACCAACCCTAGACACCCATACTGGTACGCTCGTGTACTCGGTATCTATCACATGGACACGTGGCTCGAAGGCCAAACCAAGAAACAGCACCTAGAAGTCCTTTACGTTAGGTGGCTCGCACCACTAGTACCGTCGGATTATCAGTCTGGGATGCGACATGCCCGCTGTAGAGACTCATGCCTCTCATTGTGCAATATGGCAGTTTTCACTGGGGAGTACATGGCACGAACTTGTAGCATCACTCTGTGTGCTACCTGCAGCTATCTCTATATGAGGTGCAGCTTTCCCGCGCAACGCGCGCCATGTGCGCGTACCTTTCCCGCGCTTCACGATGTATATGCGCGCGCGCTTTCCCGCGCTTGAGCGCCCTATAGCGCCAGCCATCCGGAAGCATCCATCCACTGTCCACCAAGTTCCCTAGTGCGTATATTTCCATTTCTCACATTTGCATATTGTTCCATCTTTATTTTTATCATGGACCCTTACTTACATATATCTTTACATACCTTACTCGGTAGCGCTTCGGCTCCGCATGACAGCGCTTAGGCGCCATACTTAAGCGCCAGCAGTACATACTATGACTTACTCACTTACTCTCCCACCAGAACGACAGAGGACTTACTGGTTACTACCCACTATTCACCTAGCAGAACATAGTAGAAATCTATTTGTTTACACCTCGCATCTCCCTTCTCTTGTCTTACATCATATCATCACTTAAGCAAACTCACTCTTACTCTCTCTTGTATCTGTATACACGCGCACGCTTTCCCACGCTTCGCGCCATACACGCGCGCATTCCCACGCCTTGCGCGCACCTGCGCTTTCTCACGCTTCGCATTGGCCAACCAGTAGCGCTTTCAGCGCATACCTCTAGATCCTTGCTGCACTCGCTTCCCCTTTAGGGTCGAACGCACTTGTTGTCTCAAGTATAGCAGACTAGGCAACGCATGACCTTACAACAATTATAGATACAGTCAGGAGCATTGTTCGTGCCTCGCTGTATCGTTGAACCTTCACCGCGTTAAGGATGACTCTTTCTAAGTCGCAGAGGGTCCATCGTGTTCCTTTTGCTGCTCCTGAGTACTGTCCAAGAATGTTTGCCTTGAATACTGTAAAGTCCTTGCTCTCGTATCCAGTGAGCATGACCCAGAACCTCTTGGTCTCCAGGTTGACGTAGCATACTATCATCTTGCATTTGTCAGCATCCGTAAGTCCATGAGATGTTGCTAGATCCTCAAACATTTCTATGAACTCGAGTAGCTCCGATGTTTCACCATTGAATGATGGTGCTTTGTTTGATCTGGGGCTGGGCATAGCACCCATACCTTTGTTGGCGGTGGACATGGCTGGTGCATTTGTTGATGAAGTCGTATTCTGAATGGGAAGGGTGATGGTTGGAACAGAGAGCATTTTAGACTGATGAGGAATCGTTTGAGAGCTGGTAGTAGGGTATATTGGCTTTAGCGGCAGGGTTTTCTGAGGGAGAAATTCGGGTTTCAAGATAGGAGGGGAAAGGGTAGCTGAGGGTAGCGTTTCGTTGACAGGGTTTGCGGGAAGTGTAGGTGTTTTTGGTTTGAATACAGCCAGTCTAAGAATGAACATAGGTTGGGCAGATATAGCAGGGAAGGGGAATTTCAAGTGCAATGGGAGGCCTATGGTATCGTTGTCGGATAGAGAGGATTCTGTTGGACCTTTGGAGGAGTCTATGATGATTTTATTTTGCTGTTCTGGCTTCGAGTGAGTAGGGGTGACAACGGATATATCTGAAGATGGTGCAAGCGAGATAGAAGGGGTGGTAGGAGCGTTATAAGTGTTTGTGTGGTTTCAGCGCTTCTTTGGCGGTGTAGCACTCGAGCTCGTGCTGAGCATGTATTCAGCTATTTTCCCTTGCATGTCCAACACACGAATCACTTCCAATGTTATCCGACACTCATCCGCTCAATCCGATGTTTATCCACTAAACCTGACGCTAATCCGATGGACCCGATGTTTCCCACGCATCGGACCCGATGTTTTCCCACGCACTTGTCCTCCCTATGTCTTGTCCTGTCGTATCTATCCCCACTAGGTGCGAAGTTACTTGTTTTCACATCGCTAACATCATAGAACATGTTATTACATGTCCGCAGTACATCGTGTCTTATTACATAAGACATAGGACCCGAAAATCAGCGCTACTACTTTCGCCTATAGCACTCCAAAATTCTACATAGACACTATATATTTCACATACCTCCTACCTATTTACTTACCTTTCTACCTCCAAGTAGGAGGAGGTCATCCGATATTTGTAGTTCTTAGTTGGATTCCACAATATCATCCATTCTTTATCCGAAACATCTGACAGTAACCCACCATTCGCTATCCCCAACATTCGCTATATTCCCAACGCAAACCCTAACTAATCCGACGCAACCTGAGGCAAACCCGCTAACCCGAAACCTGAAAACATCGGACCCGACGTTTTTGACATCGGACTTGTAATTATACCTTCGGACTTTGTTTCCCGTGCTTCGGACTATCTTTCTTTAGTTATAACTGATTATTCTAATACCATACAACAAACCCCTCGGGTCGAATGCACTTGTCTTACAAGTATAGCAGACTAGGCTGTGCACGACCACAACATTTTTGATATTGCTGGTTACTTACTTCGTGTAGTGCCCAGCAATTGTTGTATCTCTACAGTGGTATGGTGTTTTTCAATGGAGCCAGCACAGGCAGTGTGTCTTGTTGAAGACATAGCTGTGTGTTGGGGTGATAATACTTTGAAATGGTGAGAGGGATGGTCAAATGACCAGGTACTAAAGAGAAGACTAGAAGATCAGTAGTAGATCAACAAATCAAACTCGGTGTGCAAGGGATCATTCAAAAACAATTCCCTTGCGGTGGGCTCCAATATATGTAAGGCTGGGTATGAGTTCGGCAGGGGATTGCGAACGAAACGAGATAGAAATGAGACGTGTCAGCAAGTAACACAAAGAGAGAAAGGAGATGTAAAGAGGAGAAATGAAAAGAATGTATCCACATAATTCGGATGTGAAGAGTGCAACTCTTCACATCAAAATGAATCACATGGACGACCTCGAACGTATGATCCATTTGAGTGTCTCCGTTTTTGAAGTATGGTTGGTGCATAGAGGATAGGCCATCCTTACATGACCATTATACATGCCCCGCAAACTTGTAACATCACCAAATCAATATCCACCAGCGGCCATTCATGTCACCAAAATTTCACCATCATTATAATCTCCAAACCTTGCATGCTTCAAACTTTGTCAATGACACATCTTGCTTAAACCTTCAACACTTCCATCATAACTACTTGTATTGCAGCACAAATCATCATCTACTTGTATTGTGGCATAGATCATAATCATCTACTTGCCCTATAAACATCCACTAGTCAAGCTACAGGTCTCATCACCTTGCAATTCTCATAAACCATTCCACATGGCTCTGAACACAACTGCTACATCCCCCAACTCATCAGCTAGTACTAGTACCTATGCCTCAACCTCAGTACATGCAGCATCTGTAGTACTAGACAAGCTGCAGAATTCTCCTGGAGGGTTCTATGCTGCAACACTGAAACTTGTGCATTGTACAGAATTTTTTGCAGGTGGACAGAATGGCAACATCCTCATTGCCAAGAGTTGAGATGATGACCAAGAATTCATCATCTGTGGTGTATTCTAGATCAGTCACAATGATTTCTACTTCACACTAGATGCCAACTTTGATCCTGCAAACATTTTCCATGGCTGCTTCACAGATGTCAAATTGAACTGTCAACTCATAGCAGGTCACAGTGACAAATTCAAATTCTCATTAGAAGATTTCTCTGCCATTCTTGACAATATCTGTGCATTTGAAAAACTAGTTCCCAGCAAAAGAGACTATGAGACATTCAGCATGATCTATGACTCTCTTGGGCAGAGATCCATCAAACTGAATCACAATCTCTTTGAAGTGAGTACTGTAGTATTTCACTCAATTCGACAGTCACATTATAACAATACAACAATTGCTGGACACTACACGAAGTAAGTGTTTAGCAATATAAAATGTGTTGTGGTCTTGCACAGCCTAGTCTGCTATACTTGCGAGACAAGTGCATTCAACCTGAGGGGCTTGCTGTTTGGTGTTAGAATAATCAGTTATACGAAAAGGAAGATAGTCCAAAGTGTGGGAAACAAAATCCGAAGGTATAATTACGAGTCTGATGTCAAAAATGTCGGGTCCGATGTTTTTGGGTTTTAGGTTAGCAGGTTGCATCAGATTGTGTCGTGTTTGCATCAGGTTTGTGTCAGGATTATAGTGAATGTTGGGGATAGCAAATGTTGGGTGTTTCGGATAAAGAAAGGATGATATTTGCGGAATTCAGCTAAGAACTATTAAATATCAGATGACCCCCTCCTACTCGGAGGTAGAAAGGTAAGTAATAGGTAGGAGGTATGCGAAATATATAGTGTCTATGTAGAATTTTGGAGTGCTATAGGTGAAAGTAGTAGCACTGATTTTCGGGTCCAATGTCCTATGTAATAAGACATGTGGTACTGCAGACATGTAATAACCCAGTCTACAATGTTAGTGATGTGAAAACAAGTAACTGCACACCTAGTGGGGATAGATACGACAGGACAGGACATAGGGAGGACAAGTGTGCAGGAAAATATCAGGTTTGTCGGACTAGCATCAGGTTTAGCAGATAAACATCAGATTGAGTGGGTAAGTGTCGGATAACATTGGGAAGTGATTCGTGTGCGATGGGTGTTTGACATGCATTGGGAATTAGCTGAATATGTGCTTAGCGTGAGGCTGAGTGCTACAATGTGTCACACACCAACTTGTCTGGGCAAAATTTGCAGTGTGTCACAGGTCACACCTGCATTTGTTAAATGACTTTGGTCAAGCCAAAATGGCTGTCACAGTAGCAGAAGCAAATAAGTATATGGTAAGTACCATATATTTAATAACTAGTCTTGCTGTTCAACTGTTTGTCCCCCATTTTGCTATCATGATGTATCAGAATGAGCAGGAGTACAATGTGTTTGCTTTCCATTTCCTCTTTCCACATCCAATTGCTTCTTTGACTGCTAGCCCAACCTCTTTGTCACCCTCAAACTCCATTGTTTCAACCTCTCCACACATAATTAGACTGACATCCTCTGTACTCCCAATTCCATGTTCTTTTCCAGCTCTGGAATTCAGAAGCTCCACTAC
>NW_024541998.1:0-8264 GCF_016758755.1 Suillus discolor
AAACCGCGATTGCGACCACGCGATCCTCATGATCTTCAAATGCTCGAATGGTGTGATGTTTGGGATGAGCGCCGCCATTTTAGTGAAGCCGCAGTACAGTTGAGGTGGACTTGGTGTGTGGGCGGATGGCGTCTTGCTCGAAGTTGCAGAGGTGCGGCGTGATAGAGTGTTTTTAAACCCGCTTCATGGCATTGCTCTCCATACGCCCAAAACATCAGGCTATTATCATACCTTGTTTGACAATCTAAGCGAATGGGCTCAGGATCCAAGTCGCAATGTTCCACATCAGTCAATGATCCTGATGGTAACTGTTCAGGTATCCACGCAGCAGATAGGAGACGACATTCACGGTTCACCTGATTCACTGATTGGCCATGCCCCCGAATTTTGATTAAGTCGCCATCCAAAGATGTGGTGTTCCACCCGGTGACATGGTGAGCTTGGAACGTTCGTAGCGGTGATCCGATCGCAAGGCTTGCTCTGCGTCATGATTCATGGGTATGTGCGATTCGCCATCAGCATTGAACCTTTTCAAACTCTGATTCACGTCAGCTGTGATTGAACGTTGGACTCGGGGTTTTGAATCGGTGACTCCAAGACACGTTGTTTCTCGGATTTCCGGTGGTTGAGGATGGCGATGGGTATGGCGATGACCTTCTAGATGGGTCCACCAGTTTTCTAGTTCTCAGGCTTATCCATACATAGCCGCCAAAAACCCGCTTCTTCTTTTGGACTCTTATTTACCATTACTCGTTCAACTCGACTCAAATATGCCGCTTCGTCGCGATTATCTCCGAGCTCGAGACATTTACCATGTGCCGGACCCCGGTGGTAGATGAAACCGTAGTTTACGACATGTATCCCTCCGGCCCTTTCATCATCCCAAATGCCAAAGACAACCCTACAATCGAACAGCCTGAGCGACCCATGATTCCGAGTCACCTTTCTTGAGATCATCAAAGTGCTGGTGAGTTCAAGGGCACCACATACAAATCACCTTTCCGCCACATGATCGAGATCTTCAGGCGCAAACCATGGTTGTCCCATTTATGGCATTTCGTACCGTGGGGGAGTAACTCCATCCATTCTCTTGCAAGTCTCCCACTCGACTCCTGAAGGAAAACGAGCTCGTCAAGCTCCAAGCTACATAGTTTGACGATGCAGCAAGTGTTAGGTTGTGCGAAATCACAGCTATGTCACCTTGTTGTCTCGTAGAAGTTTGCGAGTTTATGTCATGCACGAATCACAATTTTCTCCTCATGACGCAAATCGTGATATGCCACTTCCGTATCGAACGGTTCGAACCATCCGTGGTATGTCTCAGTCTATGCTTCACCAACTCGTGAAGGTCCTTCGTATGTGCTCCGGCTGCGGTTGCTGTTCATGACACGGGCACTAAGAACTGTTTGAGCAATACAGCTACCGTCAAGGTACAAATAAAACTACTCGAGGATCTCTGTTTCAAACCATACGAGTGACCGCTCGCTGCCAGTGCACCATCTCCATGAGAGGCATAGAGCGCGTTTCTATCTTACTCGAGGGCTAAGTGAAGTGCAGTTAATGATTATAGGCGAAGAGACGGGAGATACTACTTAATACTTACCAGCGAACCAAGCACGTAAGTCGGCCTTCATATCCTCATCAATCTTATCCATGATAGACTGATACGATTCGATGGCTGTTCCGAAACTACCTGCTCGAAAGAATGCACAACACTGTTGCTGGTTCGCAGTTTGCCACAAGGACTTGAGGTCCCAGCCAAAAAGCTGTGGAAAACACACAGTTAAGCACGGAAGAGTTTTGAGTTGCGTCATATCAGCGTACCACGACAAATTCATCATACATCAAATGAATTGGCAATTTGTAAAAGAAAGTGCTGGCATTGGCAGCGGCAGTGAAGTGTTCAACAGCTTCGTTATAGCGCGTGCCCTCCAAGGCGATATTTCCCATTTGGACGCGTAGGTAGGCCTGGTGTACGAAGGACAGGAGTCAATAACGACACATGAATCTGGCATGAGCGAATGGTACTCACTTCCACTATACGACAAGCAACAGGATCGACATCGGGAGATGCAGCTAGCTCTCGGATGCGAAGAATTGCCTCTTGATGTTCATTTGCATTGAACAACGCAATGGTCTAAAAACCGCAATGAAGCACGGAGTAAGTGAGAAAAATAATACCTGCCTTGATCAAAAACAGGAAGTGATCGGTCTTTAAATCGCTCGTAAACATAGATGCGAGGTCAAATGATATCCTTGCAGCCAGAACCTGCTTTTTTCCACAGAGGGCAATGCCCTTGGATATGTGGCCTGCCAATGATGGCTGGATGCTGACGGACTATGCAATCATTAAGTCAACTTTTGTATGTAAGTCATGATGGATCAGTCAATCTCACCTGAATTGCATCTTGAAGTGCTTGGTTCCAGTTGCGCTTTCGCGCCATAACAAATGCGCGATTGGCATAGGCAGTGTGATCGCTGGCGTCAGTATAAATATCTAGATTTAGCTCCTTTTCAGCGGTAGGCCAGTCCCCGGTTATGCATGCGTTGCGGACTGTCGAGTTCATAGCGAGAACCTGCGTAATTCATGTTCACATTGCGTTATAAGAGTCAAGGGTTGAAACATGCCTTGAAATCAGAGTAGGCTTGAGCCTTGGCATGAAAAAGACGCTCAGGTGATGAATGGGGGGAAGAATGAAAACGAACGTACCTGGTGCGTCACCTGTTCTTTCATGAGGCCGTCCTTTGAACCATCTTCTGGCAGAGCATCCTCGGATGTTGGCCACTCTGAGATCTTTTTATCCACACCTCCACTGAGGACGTGCTTGCCATTCGCAGAGAACGTGACGCAGTGCACCTCCCCAGAGTGCTTGAATATGGCAACGTTTCGTCGATCTGAGAGTTGCCAGAGGCGGACACGGTTGTCATCAGATACGGAGGCAAGGAGAGTGCCGTGAGAGTCCACGGAAATGGCATGGATATCCTTGAAATGGCCCTTCCAGGGATCACCGACCTGCTTCCAGGTCGATGTATCCCACTCTCGTATGGTTGGATCAGTCCCACTGCCCCCCGAGAAAAGCCGTGTAGCATCTGGCGCCCACGCGAGTGAGTAGTTGGATCCTGTACTGATCGTTATCGTCAACTGAGTGGGAAATAGAGGTGGTGGTGAACCACAGCGGAAACCGTTAGAACAGTAATTATCTCGGTAAATTTGGACATTATGGTCCGTTGCAATTGCAAGAAGTGTTCGCGAACCCAGTAGTGGCGAATATACCAGTTGCGGCGAATACTGAATACAATAGACAGTTCCACCGCAATTGAGTGTATGTTGCACCCGCCACGTGGATGTATCCCATAGCTTTGTGGTAGTGTCAGACGATCCACTGGCCAACATTCTAGAATCCGATGAAAAGTCAATTGAAAATATCCAACCGTCGTGGGCTTTATTGATTGTTTGCTTGAGTTTCCCAGTGTTTCCATGCCAGACGATGAGATCTCCGCTCTCATCACCACTTGCTATCCATTTCCCATCTCGTGAAACAGCCAATGCCTGGACCCGACTGCGGTGCCCCTCCATCTTCTTCAATACTGCACCTGTTTTCAAGTCCCATAGACGAAGCGTGTCGTCATATGAACCTGTGACCATGCGTTCGTCGCGGTCGCGGAAGACTGCGAGTGCGATCACGCGATCCTCGTGATCTTCAAATGCTCGAGTGGGTGTGATGTTTGGAATGAGCGCCGCCATTTTAGTGAAGCTGCAGTACGGTTGAGGTGGACTTTGTGTGTGTGTGGGGGGGGGGGGTATGTCTTGCTCGAAGTTGCAGAGGTGTGTGTGATGGGGTATTTCAAACCTGCTTTAAAGTATTACCCTCTCACCAGACGCCCTTGAAACATGAGGCTATTATCACAAGTCCTTGCTTGACAATCTAAGCGAATGGGCTCATGCATCCAAGTCGTGTCGCCGCAATGTTCCACATCAGTCAACGGGCCTGGTCGCAATTGTTCCAGGGGTCCACGCAGAAGATAGGAAGATGACATACACTGTTCACCCGATCCACTTGATTGGCCATGTCCTCAAATTTGAATTAAGTTGTCACCAAAAGACGTAGTATTCCACCCAGTGACATGGTGAGCTTCTATTCCCTGGAACGTTCGTAGCGGAGATCCGACGATTCCTTTGATCTGCTCTGGTTGCTAGCATCACTGGTATGTGCGATTTGCCATTAGCATTGAACCTTTTCAAACTCTAATTCAAGTCAGCTGTGATTGAATGTTGGATTATTTTGGATTCGAAGTTTTTGAATCGGTAACTCCAAGCTTACACGTTGTTTTCTCGGATTTCCGGTGGTTGAGGATGGCAATGGGTATGGTGATGTGACCGTCTAGATGAGTTTTCTAGCTGTGTCTAGTAATAAGTTCTCAGGCTTATCTATACATAGCCGCTTCTTCTCTGCTCGTGACTCTTATTTACTTGATCCAGATTCCAGATTCCACAGCCGACTCTTTGGCCGTCATTAATATTGCTCGTTCAACTCGACTCAGTTATCTAAACCTACAGCGGCCATCGCTGGACGCCGGTCGCTGATATCATAATGACAGTACGTATCTATCTTGTCTAAGAAGTAAAGTGCGACGGTTGCGGGAACGTTCGGGCGCTCGCGTGGTTTGCGCCTATTTCGCCTATTTCGTTTATTTCGTTTATCTCGCGTATTTCGCCAAAGGCCATGTGGTTTGCGCTTAGCTCGCTTAACCTCTTTTTGGAAATCTCGCGTGGTTTTCTCGCGTGGCCTTTGAGCGCCGACTCAATCTCCTTTGCCCATTACAACAGCACCCATGTTTATTCATGAAATTTGAGTGTTTTCCTGCAAGTGTTGTAGCAACTGTATATACACAAAGTAAATAGTCAAAATGAGATGGTGAATGACAAAAGGTAGTGACAAAAATAAACAAATAAAAAGGGAAAAAGAAGGGAAAAGACAATGGAGAGACAAAACCTGGGGAAGGGAAGAATTGGGAGATGAAAGATATAAGAAAATTGGAAAATTGCTGGGAGAATGGGAGAATGAGAAAACAGGGAGAATGGGGAGACGGGAGACGGGAGACGGGAGACGGGAGACGGGAGACGGGAGACGGGAGACGGGAGACGGGAGACGGGAGACGGGAGACGGGAGACGGGAGACGGGAGACGGGAGACGGGAGACGGGAGACGGGAGACGGGAGACGGGAGACGGGAGACGGGAGATGGGAGAACATGGGAGATGATGGGAGATAGGAGGCAGGGAAAAATGGGACAATAATACTGATACTCTTATGTATTTTGTAATTTTATGTTGTGTAGTAGATTGTATTTTTACTTTTGTCAAAATCCTGCTCAAAGAATGTGGAACTGACTGATCTTATGTACTATGTACTTTGAGTTTTTCTGAAATGCTGCTCATAAATGTACTTCTTTTTCAAAATCCACTATCAAGGTGTGATCTTATTCAAAATGCACAATTTATTAGGATTGCAGCCTGAGGCCAGGAAGCCAAAGGAACAATGCTCATCAGGAGCTTTCAGAATTATTAGGATGAAGCTGAGGCCAGGAAGCTAAAAAAAGAGTGCGAAGCACTCTTTTTTGCTTCCTGTGCCGAAGGCAGAACGGGTGTGGACTAGTCTAAGAAGTAAAGTGCGATGGTTGTGGGAACGTTCGGGCGCTCACGTGGTTTGTGCCTATTTCGTTTATTTCATTTATCTCGCGTATTTTGCCAAAGGCCATGTGGTTTGCGCTTAGCTCGCTTAACCTCTTTTTGGAATTCTCGTGTGGACTCACTAAGACTAAGACTAAGACTAAGTAAGAAGAGTGTGAACGAAAAATCTGAGAGAAATTTTACAAGTCCGAAAATACTGCCAACACGATATAGTGGACAGTAATCCTCACGCCTACTGCGCCGCGGGAATGCAACGGACAAACAACAGACTTTTCCTACTATATGGGAAGGCATCGAGAATATCAAAGCAATAATAGAAATTGATTACACTTTGGTTACACAATCATTCACAAGCTGTGTTACAGGGATCTGTAACACCTACTAGAGCCCCAGCTCTCCCTACGCCTGCCCCCGCTCTGCTAGACTCCCCGCGCGGCGGTGCGCCGCCTGCGCCTAGAAAGACAGCGGTCTGGACCGCTATGACCCCGCCCCCTGGCGCTATGACCCCGCCTGGCACTATGACCCCACCCCTGGCCTAGACGGCCTTGTACCTGATCCATGGAGGCTGTACGCCTCATGGTCACCCTAGATCAGCGCATGTATACCACATGTCGCTTCATGAAGATCCGGAGCGCGCTTGGCGCTTCCTGTACCTATGCGCAGCTGCCCTTGGCGCAGCATGCTTGATCAGAGGTTAAGCCTCATGTATCTTATCTGAACCTCATGTCTTGCTATCATAGATTTACGATATACTATTGATTACAGACTGAGCTAGAATACTTGTAGTACTTCCCTATAAGTAGACACAGATTATTGTACTTAGACTTTACTTTAATCTACCAGGTTCATCCCCAGAACTTGCTCATCTAAGCCTACCAGCTTCCTTGTGTGAGACCGCACTTCTAAGTCGCCCCCATACGACTTAGCACGTATCCACTAGGCCCTGCATCTCGACGAGCACCGTCTTCCGAGATCGCCGGAGGAATCCTTGACGTTCCGTCAAGGCTAGACCACGCTCACTTCAGTAGACTCACTCGAGTCGTCGCTGAGAAGACCTATCCTAGTTCGCACACGCCGACCTACAGTCGACGTAACAGGCTGCTGCTTGTGAATAGAATTCTCGAGTTAAATTGCCTTTCCCTGCAGCCAAGTGTAATAAAGTGTAATACACTTTTTGTGGGTTTCATTTCTCATCAACAATGAATAGAAGTGACTTATCAATGAGTTCAGGCAATTTTCACACTTGCCAAACAACAGTTTGAATATTATAATATAACAAAGATGGATCAAAATTTTCCTATTCCATGAGTTGTTGACTATAAAATTGCTACATTGCAAGGTGCATGATGCTGATGTCTGCACATTTAGACAACAACCACAGATTACACCAGAACGTGACTGCCAGTCCAACGTGAACAAGATAGAATTAACAGACTTCAAATGACGTCTCCCACCAGATGCAATCACCGTCGGGCCCCCAGGATAATCAGGACAGACCTCGCCTGCTGTACCACAGCCAAATTTTGTGCCAGCTAATGAGCCACAAGCAGGCCCTGTTCTAACCCTTTTGCATGGCAACCCCCCGCACACTTCCCACATCAACCACTACCAGTTGAGTGATATCCTGGCTTGCCAAGAAATGCAATTGCGCATGTGGAGCGTGCTCATCAGTTTCCTCCTGTTGATTATAATGCTCGCTTAAATGAGCAAATGAATGCTGCTCAAAATGATAGGCGCCATCAGCAGAATCTCCGTTGGCACAGGACAGAGATGAAATAAGACAGCAGGCACAGGCAGAGGTATGGCAGCTAGAATGCAGCCTCCACAGGTACCTCACATTCCTAATGAACCTGCTCCACCTGCTCCCGTGCCTCCTGCTCCTGCATATGGCCCTATTCATTATGAGGGTGCAGTTGGACCTCAGAACTTTAATGATCCCCTCCGCTACTTTGCCTAATCCTGTACCACCTTTGCATGCTCTGCCTCAACCTGATTACCATCAGTTTAACATCCAGTTTCATCACCATTTCCAGCAAGAAGAGATGGAAAATGAACAGATTAGAAATGACTTTCTTCAGAGACAAGCACAAGAGGCATTTCATCAACAGCAGATTCAGCTGGAATTGCAGCAGCAGGAAGCTAGGTGGAGAAATAGAGAGGCTCAGTATGCTTTTGAAATACAGCAGCAGGAAGTTGAGTGGCACAATAGACAAGCTCAGGAGGCTCATCGCATACAGCAAGAGGAGGCTGAGCGGGCTAATAGACAAGCTCAGGAGGCTCATCGCCTACAGCAGGAGGAGGTTGAGGGCTAATAGACAAGCTCAGGAGGCTCATTGCCTATAGCAGGAAGAAGCTGAGCAGGCTAATAGACAAGCTCAGGAGGCTCATCGCCTACAGCAAGAGGAAGCTATAGGCAGACTAATAGACAGGCTCAGGATATTCAGCAAGCAGGTCAACAGGCAGAAGAGCACCAACACCGCCAGGAGCAGAGGATCATGAGCAACAGGAGCAGTCTTGAAGAGGCATTGCGCGAATATGATAATCCTCTTCTCAGCACCAGCACGAAGATGACGA
>NW_024541999.1:0-8254 GCF_016758755.1 Suillus discolor
CTGAGTATCCTAGCATCGACAGTGCCCGATATCAATTAAAATGGTGAGGAAGAGGGCCACAGCTCTTCGAAGCAATGCAGATGGGATCTTTCAACACCAACTTAAGCCCGCAGTGGTTGTCACCTTCACTGCACGATTGTGCAAAACTTGAAAGATTCATCGAGGACAACCTATTAGTTCAGGCGTCTAGGCACCGTTGGATAAGGTGAGAAAGAGGTAAGGAGCTCCGAGTCCAACGGTTAGAATGATGACGTAAGACATATAGACCTACGTGTGTCATACTAAAATGCGGTGAATACTGCAACAGGTTACAGCTCGGTCTCCTTTACAAAGCCTTCCTTCGCTCACTGATTTAGCCTCAAAGCTGGCCTATAAGTAATTCCATCGCTATCGTAGTGCTGGCGCCCATTTTCTCTTCTCTAAAAGACTACGTACACCAACCGAGAAGGTTCCGAACTTCCAGCCAGGCGTAGTGCACCAGGCGTTGCATATATAAATATTTTGCCCCTCGTGGCTATCTGAAGCATGTCCATCATATCTGGCATTGTATCAAGCGTCTTGGAAAGGGCGAAGCCCGTAGCTCTTGGAAATGTCGAACTTCCTCTCATGGAAGGTGAGGCGCTGGCAGTCACCAAGGTGGATGACAATAGTAGCTTTGGAAAATGTGAACTGCGAATAGAAGGCATGACGTGTGGTTCATGCGTAGAGGTAAGCTCCTCTCATACCGATGCATTATACATGTACTCATGGGATGTAGTCTATTGAAGGCATGCTCAGGTCGCAAGCTGGCATACATTCCATCAAAGTTGCACTTCTTGCCGAAAGAGGTGTGGTCGAGTATGATCCCTCAGTATGGACACCAGAGAAGATTGTCAATGTTAGTCCGTCGCTGACACATCAGGCGCATGCTAATCATTATTGGCAGGAAATTTCAGACATAGGATTTGATGCCACCGAAATACCAATAGCGCGGTCTGATATGATCACATTGCGCATATATGGCATGACATGTGGTTCGTGCACATCGGCTGTAGAAACGGGACTGCATGGGATGCCAGGGGTGATTAGTGTTGCAGTCTCACTCACCACCGAGACAGCCAAGATAGAATTTGAACCAAGTCTCGTTGGCCCTCGGGAAATGGTCGAACGCATAGAAGATATGGGTTTCGATGCAATATTGTCAGATCAAGAGGACGCGACGCAAAAACAATCACTTGCTCGAACCAAAGAGATCCAAGAGTGGGCCAGTCGCTTCAAATGGGCGCTCACATTCGCCGTCCCAGTATTTTTCGTCAGTATGATCGCTATGCACATACCATTCCTTCGACTCCTCGTCGGTTTTCATCTATTCAACGGTATCTATCTCGGTGATCTTATTCTTCTTGGCCTTACGACTCCTGCACAATTCTGGGTCGGTCAGAAGTTCTATCGGAATGCGTTCAAGGCACTTAAACATGGTACCGCGACCATGGACGTCTTGGTTATGCTCGGAACCTCTGCGGCTTATTTTTATTCGTTATTTGCCTTACTCTTTGCGGCGTTCAACACCACGCCTGACTACCGGCCTTTCATTTTCTTCGACACAAGTACTATGCTCATCATGTTCGTATCCCTCGGGCGTTATCTCGAGAACCGCGCAAAGGGAAAGACAAGCGCTGCTCTGACAGATCTCATGGCCCTCACACCCACCATGGCCACAATCTACACGGATTCTCCGACATGTACGCAAGAGAAACGCATTCCTACGGAGCTGGTGCAAGTGGGGGATACTGTCAAACTTGTTCCCGGAGACAAAGTGCCCGCTGACGGGACGGTTATTCGAGGATCATCCACCGTGGATGAAAGCGCCGTCACTGGTGAACCGGTTCCGGCGTTGAAACAACCTGGAGACAGCGTCATTGGGGGCACTGTCAATGGCCTTGGGACTTTCGACATGCTCGTGACACGTGCGGGCAAACACACGGCGCTTGCACAAATCGTCAAACTCGTCGAAGAGGCACAGACGTCCAAAGCACCAATTCAAACATTTGCGGATCGTGTTGCAGGCTTCTTTGTTCCCGCCGTCATCTCGCTCGCAGTATTCACATTTGCTACGTGGATGGTGATTTCAAATGTCATTAGCGAGGATGCGCTCCCATCTATGTTCCACCGCCATGGCGCAAGCCGGTTAGCAGTTTGTTTACAGATGTGCATATCAGTGGTGGTGGTCGCATGCCCGTGTGCGCTGGGATTGAGTACGCCGACTGCCATCATGGTTGGCACGGGTGTGGGTGCAAAGAACCAGATCTTTATCAAAGGTGGCAGGGCACTTGAAGCTAGTCGGTCGATCAAACGGATTGTGCTGGATAAAACAGGCACCGTCACGCAGGGGAAACTCACTGTTGCGGGTATGACATGGATGCCCCCGCGCAATTCCTCCGAGCTCTTACCTGATGACAACGTCGGCTCTCGATCTCTGTCGTTCAAATGTGCTGATGGCATTACTACGCGCGCAACTATCATAGCAATGGTCGCTGCGACGGAGGGCAAGTCTGAGCATCCTCTGGCGAAAGCTATCGCCGCTCATGGCAAGAGTCTACTTGCCGGTACTGATGTCCAATCACCAGCATTGGACATCAAGTCTTTCGAGAGCGTGACTGGCGCTGGTGTGAAAGCTCTCATCTCATCATCTGGTTCCAATTATACTTTATACATCGGAAATGCACGGTTCATCGCGCAATCCAATGTTGTACAACTGCCTTCCATTTTGACGAATTACGAGGCTCAAGAGACGAAACTCGGTCGCACCGTAATCTTCGTTTCTTCGTCCCGGGCATCTTCTGCTCCGTTGCCTTTGCTTGCAGTTTCTTTATCGGACGCCCCCAAGCCCTCGTCTGCGCAGGCGGTCAAGGCACTACAGAGCATGGGCATTGAGGTGAACATGATGACCGGTGACGGGATGGTCACAGCTCTGGCGGTTGCCAAACAAGTGGGGATCAAGTCCGATGGTGTCTGGGCCAACATGAGTCCCAAAGGCAAGGCGTCCCTTGTAACCGATCTCATCAACCAGGGGAATGGCGGTGTAGCAATGGCACGTGTCTCTACTTTGTTCGGATAGCTTGAATCTGACCTGTGCATCTTTCAGGTCGGTGATGGCATCAATGACTCACCCGCCCTTGTGGCTGCCACAGTCGGTATCGCCCTCTCCTCAGGGACCTCCGTAGCTATAGAAGCTGCCGACATCGTTCTCATGCGTTCTGATCTCCTCGACGTCGTCGCTGCGCTATACCTTTCGCGCAGTATCTTCTCGACGATCCGACGAAATCTTGTCTGGGCGTGTATATATAATGTACTTGGGATTCCGCTTGCGATGGGCGTGTTCTTACCCTTTGGGCTGTATATGCATCCGATGCTGGCAGGTGCCGCAATGGCGTTTTCGTCGGTGAGCGTAGTGACGAGCTCCCTGATGCTGCGATGGTGGCGACGGCCGGTGTTGAGCGTGATGCCCGGGGAGATGGTTCCCGGGGAGACATTGTTCGAGAGCGGGATGAATGTGTTGGACGATATGTGGGATTCGGTGAAGGGATTGGTGAGGAGGCGGAGGGTGGATGAGAGGTATAGCCAGCTTTCGATGGAAATGTCGGATAGTGTTTGAGTAAGATAGTTAAATAACTTTTGGAAGTTTGGTTGTATGTGTACTACTTGATGTTGACTTGATGTATACCTAATTTTCTCCGTGTAGTAGTGACTATCGTATCCAAGTTATACTACTTATTACTTAGAGACTGAGGCGAATAATCGTTACCGACCGAAACGCACTATGCATCGATTATAATACTACGGAAAGCAGTCGTGTTCATGATGATGGGGATGGTCATTGCTGCATAGTACATAGTACGTCAACGTTACTAGCTCCAGCCTGAGCTGTCAACGTTAACTCCGGTGTCGCAGCGTAGTCTGTTCACCTTAAATCCTTTCCTTAACACCCGAGACACGGTCAGAAAAGTTCTATGGACAGATTCAGATGCTCATATTTGTGAGTGTATTATTTTCGAGTACGTCCCAATCATTTGAGCAGTATCATGTCACGGACTCTTATCATATTCAAGCTTGGCGGCTTGGCAGGTCTGAGGTGGCCGAGCCAAAGTGACCTAATTGTCACCATGGTATCGTTGAACCTGCCCAGCCCGAGAGTGGCTCAAGAGTCAAGACATACCCTCTGACACTGCGATTCTGACTTCCTTCAATTTCATACTGGTGAGTACTACGCTATTATGCATTTTTGTGCATCATATTGCTCAACGTGGTGAAAACCGATAACATTCGATGCACATGGCGCCGTCAGCAGATAGGCCGTCAGCGCTAGCCACGGCCGGCCCACCCGGCAGTGACCCTGCAATCTCCGGGTCCATTGACGCAATGTGCTACAACTTTGTCATTGCCCTTGCCCCGATTATCATATTGTAGGATGAATTTACTCATGCCTGTTTTCTACAAGTACAATTGGAGATACTTAATCCAGAAGCTATGAATCAGACGCGAGTGCTCTCAAGCAAAAAATAGTGTGTCTGTTAACCCAATACTTTGCAGGGTATCGACTTATCAGGTGATATCACACTATTAAGGGTTCAAGGTCCATCTGCTACTAGCCGCCACACGTTCCTGCGCACCTGAAAGGAGTCATCGTCAACTTACGAAAGGTATGATCAATTGTTCCCGTCTAGTACAAGTTCCTCGGGGTAACAACTTATTAGCCTGCTTCTTTTGTTGACTTCCACGACCTTGTTCACTACAGATGTTTCGGATCCCAGATGGACAATCTTCTGTAGAGGTAAACCTTATTCCTTGTACATGATACATGATCTGACATATAAATTGAATCGCAGAGTTTTTATACCGCACGAGATGACCGAGAAGACGACCTCCCACCTGGACGCGTGAGCAAACAGCAAGTCAAGCAGGCGATTCAAGATGTCGCAGATTCAATACTTCGTGACATGCCCCTCCGGTTGCTGAATACCGAAGATGGAAAAATTTATGCTCGCTCCGCTCTCATCACGAAATTCGAAGAGTCAGAAAGATTTCGCTCGATTCTCCGCCTCACGACCACCAAGTCTGCTCTGGAACAAAAGCAGTACATCTTTGAAGTGGTCAAACCCTTCTTTGAATATACAATGCTCTCTCACAGGTGGGAGGGCGACGAACCTGGCTTCAAAGATATCCCGCAAGAGGGCGTCTATACACTTCGTACTACACCGAGATTCGACAAAGTTCGTAATCTCTGTGACAAGGCGCGCGGTCATAAATTTCGCTGGGCATGGATCGACACATGCTGCATTGATCAGGGGAGCAGCGCCGAAGTACAGAAGTCCATCTCATCCATGTTCTCATGGTATCGCGGGTCGGCACTGACGATCATCTACCTCTCTGATGTCGTGGAATCTAGCAGTCAGGCACTTTTACTGAGCGAGTGGTTCCGGAGAGGCTGGACTCTTCAGGAACTGCTTGCCGCCAAGGTCATTCGGCTCTACAAGAAGGACTGGACTCCATTTTCCCCAGAATCCAACCACAAGGACGTTGCTGAGATCCTAATTGCGTTAGAATCTGCAACTGGGATACAGAAAAGTTACCTCAAGTTCTATTCTCCAAGTGTCGAGCACCCTCGAATGAAGCTCAGATGGGCTCGTAATAGAGTGACCAAGGAGAAGGAAGACGAAGCGTATTGCTTGATGGGAATCTTCGGATTCACTATGTCAGTTACCTACGGAGAGGGCGATCAGGCATTCTCTCGACTTTTGATGGAGATCATGAGGCGCACGGGAGATGCGACTCTCCTCGACTGGATTGGGCAGCCTTCCACTTTGAACAGTTGCCTTCCTTCCTCCCCAAGTTGTTTCTCGAACGCTCCTTTCGCAACTACGGAAATGTGTTTTGACGGCCTCCCTCACCCCGTTTTGAGCTTTGCGTTGGCTGCCAAGGTCGTCTATGTGTTTAAAAAGGCTATCCGCAGGGCAAGAAAGTGAGTTTTTTCAATCGAAGTACGTGTTTGTGCTTACATGCTTTATGTTCAGCTCGTCTCGTGTCCGGGATGGTCACAACACAGGTCAGGAGCTAAGCGTCGATAGGTCTGACGACGATGGCGCACCACACATTCCAAGGACCACAAGCAGTCAGAGCATTTTTTCGCTCAGAAGATCTACAAGTCTTCCGTTTGAAGGGATACCCCTTGCCAGACTGCTTGAGAAGCCCCCATGGCCATACACTCTTAACGCTGAAATTCACATCACTGTGCCGTGCTTTGTGCATGAAGTACTGTCGCTTTACTTCACACCGGTCTCGGGGTCATACTCTTGTCGTGCAGACGGCATCCGACCATTCAGTCTTGTCACCTCCGAGACATTGGAAACGTTTACACCTGACCACCATCCCTCATCTCGTTATCTGCTGGCACGAACCTGGGATCCACGACTGTCTTATGACTCTTCGAACGTATACCATATTACCATGCCGCTGCTTCGTCAACGACTCAAGAATCAATTCTTTGCGATCCTGCTGGAACATCGTCGCGATGGCCGGTTCAGAAGAGTATCCACAGGAGAACGTATTGTTGCGGAGCTTGAGCGATTTCCACCACAAACGTACGGAGTACGGTTTCTTCATCTTCAGTGATACAATGATGTGTTCTATCCCTTGGTGCGTCGTCGCATACATGAATTATTATGGTATATCCAAGCCAAGCATTATTTCTAACTATAAACTGATACATATTTAAACATCACTCCGTCGTCCATTGTATTATTACTGACATACATAAGATATTTATCAGTTCGCCTGGAAGCCGCGTTTATCATGTTGATCATTTGTACGATACAACTACGATATTTTGTAGTTAGCGACTCGGAGTACACTGGACATTCGAACGCTTTTACTTACATGTGTGAATTACGAATGTTATCTGGGCCCTGGCGCCGCATTCGCCCCCCGGAAAACCTGATCACAGATAGTAACTAGCAAGTGCGCGCGGCTTCCGAGTCAAGGAGAAAGGCACGAGGCTTTCTGGTCCCTTTTCTAGTAGGCCACCTAGTAGATCGTTCCAATAACGAACAACTTCACTACGAGACGTATTAAGATACAAGGCTAATATCTCACGATTAACGGTATTCTGTCTCCATGTCAGCCATTGGAAGTGTATTCTTGGGAGATTTCCAGCGACATCGTATAATATCTTCCACACCTCCCCCGTCATCACCTCCCCCCAGCCAACTTGGACATCAAATGAGTGTTGGGTCCGTTTCGCATTCCCTCGAGGAACTCGTAGAATCTTTGGATGATGTCCAGTCAGAGCTGTCTGCAGAACAGCTGACTCCGGCTGCTGTGACACCTCTAGCACAACTCGAACCATCAACCGCGCCTCCCGTCATAGATCCCGTCCTATCGCTGGAGCTGAGACTCCGCTGGCTGGAAGCGCTGATTCTAGGCGTGCGGCAGGATGCGCGGGATCGTAAAGCAAAGGACAAAGTACCAGAGCTCAAGCACGGTGAAACCCTCATTCGCTTAGCCGAGGACGTACAACAGCGTCTCGACAACGTCATACAATCCAACGACGGTCTTCAGAGATTCATGAGCAAATGTAAGGTCATCAAAACACGTCTTTCGTCACGTTTCTGACGCGTTTATCCTCTACTGTAGATGACCTACACGCCCATCTACTAACTGCAGCATTCGCTCTGTCAGGGGTGCTCCCTGGGCCAGCCCCGGCATATGAAAACATGTCCCCAGAAGAACTGGAGGCGCTCCTGGTAGAGATGGAACCAGAAATTCGAGCGGCAGATAGGGACATGCGCGAGATCGAAATGCTAGAACAAAAAGGCGTGACAGCAGCTGGAAAGCTTGCAGGTCCGTCGTGCAGACTCTCATTGATCGTTCACCGAGATTCTCATTTCCGATTGTCTTTAGACTATGAAACCTTGCAGCCTCGTTTGGACGCGCTTTTGGAAGCGCATCGGGAGGATATTAGATTGGCTGCGTCGTTAGAGAAACGAATAGCAGCTCTTGTCGACAGACATGCTACTCATGTGCGTATTCGTTTTTACATCTTCAACCAGTTTTCACAATTTGACTTGTTCTTTTAGGTGGATGCGCTCTCTGAACTTTTCGTGGCATGGGACGACGTCCTCACCGAAACCGAAAAAAGTCACAAAACTCGAACGTGATCGCGAGAGCGCCAACGACTAGGTTATGAATAGACACTAACAGCCCGCCTCCACGCTGACAT
>NW_024542000.1:0-8251 GCF_016758755.1 Suillus discolor
GCCACTGTCGACATATTTGGCTTGTGCAGGATACAAAGACTTTAATTCGTTGAGAAACTCGGCAGTCGCGATATCAGTCATTCTCGTGACAAATGAAAAATTCCCGCTACCACATGGAAGCCGGTCTTATAGCTTCTCAGGCATATGCAGACCCAATAGCAGGAAGCCAGCGTGTTCCTGTTGAGTGATGGCAACGTCTGCTTGAAGTATTACGTGGGTCGAGTCGGACCCAGCATAATTGATTAGGATACACCCCTGTCTAGTAAGTCCGCCGCGTTCGTTGTAAACGTCAGCTTGCTTGAGCATCTGATTTTCCCCGGTGGTACCAGTTACAAACTCTTTCAATATCATATACTCCTCATTCAAAAAACCTGTTGTTCCAAATAACACTCTAAAAGCTCCGAGCACGAGCCATGCAACCCAGCCTGCCGCACCCAACTTTAGCCATAAACGACCACCAGAGAGGAATCAGCGGCCACTCTTGATATATCGAGCCGTGATCATGTCCAATCGGTATCTGCGACCTTCCAAAGGCTAATTGGTTCTCTTTATACATTTATGTGGTTGGTTGTACTACTTATGCGGGTTTGCAAATCGCTCTGTAGGTACCGTTTCAAGTTTGCACATGAGAGTTGTGTGAAATGCTTTCGATCATTTGCATATAGTAAACTAAGATACGGTACATGGATAGAAAGGATTTCTACTTGATTCAGTGATTATACAGAACTCAGATTGATTATACATTTTTGAAGGAGAAATTTTCCTGAAGATGCGGTCCTCGGAAAAAAAGGGAAAAGCGAGGGCATCAAAGACAAATTCCTATATGATATCTTCAATTCATACGCTCATCGGTCGTCATCATCTCTCTCAGCTTCGCAACTTTTATCCGGGGAATAACATCAATTTCAAACGGCGCTGCATGAGACATAATCATGTCACTGAAGGTGTGTGTCGATCGGGGAGTGACTCAGGTCGTTGAGCAATGCGGAAAGACCACAAAAGAAGTGCGACGAATGACTAATTTGCGAGGTGCAGGCCAGGACATACACGTTAAATGACACGTGAACCTTATTGATCTGTATCAAAAATGTAGGCACGACTTACCGTCTACCAAAGCCATATACGATGAATTTTATATTGTCCTTAAGGCGGCCTTCTGAATCAAGCCAACGCTGAGGATTGAAAACCTCAGGATCCGGGAAGGTCATAGGATCGCGAGAAAGAATCCTGGAAAGTGCGCTTAGTGAAGCGATGTACATCGCGAAGTAACACCTTACCAATGGCGCCCATAGTCTATTGTACTCTCTGGAATGCAGTGCCCTTGCTGATCACACACAGACTAGAATGAGAACGTGGACACCCAAAGGATGACTGATGCTGCATACCTTGGGCACCATATCTATGAAAAGATCACAGAAGGTCCTAGTAATGACCTACCGATGTGTGTGCTTCTGGTGGCTCTTCGGGTCATTCAGCATGTCCAATATAAAATCCATGGCGTGCTCGCGCTGCATATCTTGGTATATCTCTGCCGCTTTGGGCTGCAAATGGGTGTGTACTGCTTTTCGGAGGCACCGGAATCGATTTCCGGAACGAGCCAGGGATAGACGCATTCCATTTGAGAGTATCTCACCTGCAGCAATCAACCGAGGTCGATTGTCGGAACGACACGATTGGCCCATATTCTCGAGTCAAGTCGGTCAGCGCATGGCAAATGCTAAGCGGACGATCCGTATTAGCTTCTGATATCTCGGATAGAAACTTACTTCACAGTAGGCAAAGCGTTGCACCATAACCAACAACCGGGAGGCCCTGGAGGAAGCGAGATGCCCCTCCTACCTACCAAGGGGGGATGCCTTGTGAAGCATAACGAGTAACACCACGACTGCGGCTACGAAGACGCCAGCGGCATAGTTGGCACTCGTGATGAAACTCTCCATTATCACGATATCAAGTGGGATGGAATAAGATAGTAGGAACGGAAATTAGATATCCAATCGACATAGAACGTGCGTTTGAATTGGTCTGATATTGAACGGTGCGTGTCCGATTCGGTGTCCAATATGTCATCTTATGATGATAGGACCTCCAGTTAGGAGTGCGGGCCGACACCTGATTCACTACGGTGATACGAGTCCTCAAATATTGGACTCGCGACCAGCCCGTTTATGAAGCAAGCCGTCAATAGACGGACTGGTAAAACTGTTTGAACTTGGATGCCATCTGAGCGATTGAAGATTCTCATGACAACGTTGAACTAACCTCTGACCGATGGAAAAAAAACAAGACTCTTGCAACTTGTAGCTAGTTACCTTGTTCCAATGGGGCCCACGGCATATGTGCACTAGTAGAAGTTTAGAAGGCTGAAAGAGGATAGTCATCAAATGCAATACTATTGGAGTAGGAGACCCGGCGAGGGCGGCAGCCGAATAGCACCGTAGCTTAGGCGCCGTAGTCACTCAGGCTTTGTTGGATAACCAGATCAAGATGAAGGCAGACTTAAATATATCATCCCTTATCTTCCGCACGAGCAATCTGCAATCTTCATCCGAGGTATCAGGGAACTTGTCGATATCGTCGAGAACATAACGGAGAATATATAGGATGGCTGCGGGACAGTTTCCCAAGCTGAAAGTTATACTGACAGCGAGAAACCAGTCACCATCGACATATTTTGCTGGCAGGTGCATGATACAAAGACTGTAGTTCGGTGAGAAACTCAGGAGTCACGATGACCATGACTGGTAGCAAATCAAGTCAAACAGCAAAGACTCTAATTATAGAGGACACTCACGCGCCAAGTCCCTGATTCCCTTTCCAACAATTCATCATCGGGTCCCACTGCAAGAGCTGGATGGATCAGAAATCTGGATGGGTAAACTCGACTCGTCAGATACAACAGTCAAGTACATCACGAAACTCGATATCGGGCATTTGCGAATCCAGGATGGGCGAGACGACAGTCACTCGAGTCACTTCAACGTTCAGAACGCTCGCACATGTTAATGGGACGTTCGACACCGTGGGAGTCGAGATAAACGAGTTAGCCGAGACCAAGTCTAAAATTTAGATCTATGCTTACGGCAACTATATTGATCCGAGTTACCCCTTCGCGGCCGAGATAGCTCGTTCCGGAAGCCTTGCAAGTTGCAACATTGTGGTTGCTCAAACGCGTTGATATGCCAGGTGCTGTGAGCCCCGTATTGATATCGATACAATTCCTGCTCACGCTGGCAACAGTAGACCTTGATCCCACGACTGACTTCATAGCAGGCACAGCAGCAGGTAGAAAATTTACAGCCATGAACTTGAATGGTTATCGGTTTTGATAACTTGAGCTTTCCAGGAATTGTCGGCCTTCTCATTGCTCATCCGTTTGATACAGGTATGTTTTGGCATGTATTCCGTAGCGCCGTGACATTACCTGACTGTGAAATAGTCAAAGTCCGCCTACAAAATCCTGATCTATCCTCCAGATACCATTCAGTATCCCATGCGTTCGCGACCATCATCAGAGAGGAGCGCTTCAGTGGCTTGTACAAGGGCATTGCTTCACCTCTGGTTTTTTTTTCGCACAAATGCTATGATCCTAGCTTACCCGACGAATAAAGGCAACATGTGCGTTTACGAACGGCCTCGTATTCGCATCCTACAAGTTTTTCCTTAAGGCGCAAAAGGTGGATGATTCTATTCCATCGCTCACCGAAGTTGCAATTGCTGGCACCTGCTGTGGCTTCGCCATGTCGTAAGAGCTTTACCTACCATTGCAGGTGTAATTGGCAGGCGACTAACCAAATGGACGCATCAGATTTTTTTCTGCACCCATCGAACTTATTAAGATCAGGCAGCAAAGCATGTTAGAGAGCGGACTTGGAAGCGTCTCGGTCAGCAAACTTATATACAGTATCCATCGGGAACACGGTCTCAAGGGATTATTTCGTGGTCTCACCGCTACAGCCCTTCGCGATTGCGGATATGGTGCATACTTTTTGGGGGTAAGAGCCCTCACAGCCCCTTTACCATGGTTTGACGTCCACTGGGAAGTATGAGGCTACAAGTAGATACCTCACTGCTCCTTCTCCTAGACTTGATGGTTCCACCTCACTGTCAGACTCAAGCCAGGGATCCATACCCCTTTGGGTGTTGTTTGTCAGTGGAGGAGTGGCAGGTGTCCTTGGTTGGCTTCCGACATTTCCTATGGACGTTGTGAAGACGCGCATGCAGAGTACCGAGATTTCTCGAAACACAATGCGGTCGGAAGTGACTACAGGCGATAACCCATACCGCACAATCTTATCAACGATCCAGCATTCATATCGCACAGGTGGGGCTAGAGTCTTCTTTCGCGGGCTCAGCCCGACCATGCTGCGGTAAGTTGTTCTCAGTACGCTGCACACAAATTCTTATCGGTGATTGTTCTCATTCCAGGGCCATCCCAGTCAATATGGCTACATTTGCAGTATACGAAACTGTTGCAAACATACTCTCGTCATGACAGTACTATAAACCGCATGCGGAGCAAACTGCACCGTCAATACCGTAGCAATGATACCTTAAATGCGTGTTAATAATGTACATTTGGCAAATTTCTGATGTGGATTGTGACATGGCTGTGTTGTTGACTGCATCTATATATTGTATGCGCTGTCCGTTAGCGTACCGATAACTTCGTCATCAAATATAACATTCAAAGTATTCTGACACATCGGGGGTTTCAACGTTTTGGCTGTGTTGTTGACTGCATCTATATATTGTGTGCGCTGTCCGATAGCGTACCGATAACTTCGTCATCAAATATAGCATTCAAAGTATTCTGACACATCGGGGGTTTCAACGTTTTACCTCTTGCAAGATTTCAATCAAAAGCAGATCTGGACATTCCAGACCTAGCCTAGAGCGTTCCAGAGCACTCTGGATTACCTTTCAAATATAATTTTACTGGCGGCAAAAGGTGGTAAAATGTCAGTTTCCCCGCTGTGTGAGCACCCAGAAGTGTGCCGAATAGTAGGTGTGTACACGGTGGTAGCGATTTCTCACCACTGGGTTTGCCTCGCATCTCGGACCATATTTTTGTACAAAAGTCCCGACTGCCGTCTTCATCAGTTTGTCGGAAGCTTCAATAAGTCATACTGGACAACTACAGGAAAAATCGATATATGGAGGTACTCTAGAAGCGATACGAGCCACTTTTACATGATCCATTCCAGGCCAAGCAGTGATCCTCCCATCGAGTTTCACCGGCAGTCCCTCCGTACTAGCGGCGAAAGCTACAGGGACGTGCTGTGGCAAAAAATTGACAGGACGCCACATAGTTATGGTTAGATTATCCCCCGCGGACACAAAAGATTGACGAACTTAGTAGTAAGGTTTGAAGTGAGTACACGTTCTCTATGAAATGTACCCCACGGGAGTCATTGACGGATACATTCTTGAACTCTAACTTACACGCAATGACGCCGGCCGGCATGCTTCTCAGAGAGTCTGACCAAGGATCTTTGTCTAGACTTTGCTTCTCGGAAAACATTATAGTATTCTGCCAGAAGGAAAGGGCGTCAGTTTCAGTGAGCAGTGCTTGTTAACATACCATTTTCGAGAGGCGCTTTGTCAAGCATGGCACAAAGAACCGTTTCATGTGTGCCAATTGGCTAACAATCTTTAATACGCCCAGCCAGAAATTAGCTCCATGTATGCTTCTCAGGCCAAACAGAGAATCTTCCGTATCAAACGGCACATGGAAATAGAATGGAAAGTCTTTGCAGAAAGATGGTCCCAATTAGAGCACAACACTTTCTCTGATATGGAGCAACCCATTAAAAGAATGGAAACATGACCTTCGGAGATGACTTCAGGACAAAGGGAGATAAGGGGATAGAGCAAGGCAAGCATGTTATGATAATACCCACTGAAGACGAAAAAAGATGACAGTTCATAGAAGCGACATGTAGAACACTAGAGCCTATCCAACCGGATTCCCAAGGAGGACTGTCAGTGTCAATCTTCGACTTTATACTCCGCAACTGTAAACACCACGGTGTACTCACATTCAGCGTTATCTACCAGCAGTCCCATGCCTCTCTCAAAGAGAAGGAAGATGGATCAAATTCAGATATAACATGCCAGTTCGAATTAATATTCACGTGGCAATGCACATGATTGAAAGGCCGCACTTGAAACATATAATGAGATCAAAGCTTGTGTTTCCAGAAACCAGATACGTGAGAATACGAAACACATGCACCGACAAGATAGCAGAGTGAGCGCTGGTCTCATCGTCCTGGATGATGTACAATGTGCACCACGGACTACCTGATTATCGGGGTCGCAAAGTTCAAGTAGATAAGCACCACTCGATCAAATCGGAGGAGATACAATCCAACCTTATATGCTGCATGATACGATCATTCGCCGCACCAACATATTCTCCCAGCCTGTCTATGAACAATGGGCCGACTTGAAATGATTAACGCCTCTCGATCACTCCCGCTCGTGCTGTGGTCCAGACCCAGTTGATATCCGATAGTCTTCACTGTGCACTGCTGAACAGTAATAAAATAGGGTCGCATTACTCACATGCGAGAACAGTGTGCTACGCCAGGCATAGCCTTGCAGCCCACCATAGAGGCGGCTACTGGTAACGCCTCATGCATGAAGGTATCGTGTCAAGTCGGAATATTTTATTTCCCACGGTCTCCCATCCTCTTCATCCAGACTTCGGAACCCGACGTCCTCTGTAGTTCAATCTGTACCACAAATGGCGTCCAGGATCGCGGTCAATACGCTCAAGGCTTCTGGTCAGTTTTTAGGAAATTCCACATGTTATGTTAAGCTGAAATTTCTGTAGCTCGGCCACGCGCCCTCCCTAGCTTTGCCCGGGCTGTCAATGCGTACGTTCGATATTGGTCTCCAAAGAAACATGTTTATTTAACAATACCCACGCAGGCGCGCAATGAGCTCGAATCCCCCACCTGAGCAGCGCGCAGCAGAAATTCTAAATACCCTTCCTTCCTCGCCGAGTCTAATCACCAAGACTGGTTCTGCAATCCTCGGCACCGGTCTTGTTGCAACTGCTATCTCCCAGGAGCTCTATGTTGTGAACGAGGAGACCGTTGTTGCTGCCGGCACTTTCATTCTTCTTGCCTACATTGCCAAGGTACGTTTATCACCATGGTGCTTTCAGCAATTCCCATATACCTGTTTTCGCCTAGCTTGTTCGGGAACCATACCGTGACTGGGCAAACGGTCACATTGAACGCATTAAGAACATTTTGGAAAGCTCGCGAACAGAACACACTCAGGCAGTGAAGGACCGTATCAACTCCGTCGAGCAAATGAAGGATGTTGTTTCACTGACCCAGGGTCTCTTTGCTCTCTCGAAGGTGAGGACAGTTACCTGTTGGATTGATGGCCACTTAGTAATTCTTTTCGTGAGTAGGAAACCGCTCAGCTGGAGGCAGATGCATTTGTCCAGAAACAGAAGGTCGCTCTTGCTTCCGAGGTGAAATCTGTTCTCGACAGCTGGGTTCGTTATGAGCAGCAACAGAAAGAGAGCGAACAGCTTGAGCTCGCCAAGAGCGTGATTGCTAAGGTTATGGCTGACCTCCAGGACGAGAAGGTGCAAAAAGATATCCTGACCAGTGCAGTAGCAGAGGTTGAGCGTGAGTATCAATCTGTCATTGCCCATTCATCTTTGAGTTTTAAATCTTATTTTCTCAGAACTCGTGAAAAGCAAAGCAATCTAGATGCATACCTGGTGATCAATAATTGATTGTGGCTAGGTCATTCATGATAGAGTAGGGTAGTTTTTCTATACAGCCAACTTCTATCATCCTACGAGTACAATTTATTCGTGCGGTCATTTCACAAACTGGAATCTTGAAAAAGTTCATTAACTTGAGTTTTAACGGATGCTACCTGCGTCCAGTAAGTGCCATAAAGCCAAACGCGGCCAAATAGGAAATGGCCGTGACGACCGCGCCTCAAGACCTCACGTGCCTCGGCACGTACAACCATAATTCTTTGTGCTGCTGCTCGTCAGCTTCTTCATTCACGACCTTTCATTCACGACCTTGAACGCAGGGAGGAAACAGCCGTCATGGATTCAGACCTCATTAAGCTCGTCAACAGGTTGCAAGATACATTCAGCAACCTCGGTGAGTTCCCGCGAAAGACTATGCGATTAGGGTTTGTGTTGACTTGGTCGAGGGGCAGGCGGCGAACTGGATATGCCACAGCTAGTCGTGTGCGTGCACGT
>NW_024542001.1:0-8247 GCF_016758755.1 Suillus discolor
GTCCAAGCGACACGAATGAGCTCACTGATGTGTTCATTATCATACGTTGGCTGATAAGCTACATCGTGGTAAGTCTGTGTGTGGCTTAACATTAGATCCAACTTACGACATTGCTAATGTATATCAACAGAGCCATTGCGATGGTTAGCTGAACAATTCCCCGTGCGAAGTGTTTGAGTGCGGTTCCTAGGCGATGTGGGGTCGCATGATTGTCCCATTGGCGACTCCAGACAGAGATAATGGCCTCTGCATCATTCTGTGATGTTGCCCCAACAATTACACTATAATGTGCATCATCGTAGGTCTTACAATCTGTTAGACATATGTCATCTTATTCATGGAAAGAGCGTACTGTCACAGTTTGCACTCGCGCCTTGTTTGCATGTTTTAACACTTGCTTAAGTGTACCCTTGTTCTTGTCAAAAACGTAGATGACTCCTGCGTCACTGCCTCCAACCACTACGTCTGTATTTTCGCCAAACATTACCTGCTTAGGAAATGTCTTGACAGGGTTGGTATTGTAGGTTCGGATGCACACTCCGTCATCCAGTCGGTGCAAGCTGAATCCGTTCATCACATTGTCGATGAGGAATAATGTTTGAGTGATGTCTACGGAGGCATGTCTGCTTTGGTGAAATTGTAAGGAACGCCAACTATATCCAATTATATCACTGACATCAGCGGTCCAGCATTGTGTGTAGCAACAATAACTCCATCTGTGCCGTGGAGCTGATGCCTAGTACGTAGTCAGAATCATTTTGAGGATAGCTATATTGAACTACACCTCTCCATCATACATGCCAAAGACCAATATGTGTCGACTGTTGGTGCGATTGAAGTTAATCATGCGTGGGATCGTCGTAGAGAGCTCAATGCTGAAGATAGGAACTAATGGACCCTTGAAGTCAAATGACCAGACTTGAACATGTTTGTCGTGTGTCCCAGTAGCAATTTGGGTGTCATTCCCATAATGATCATAGGCAAGACACATAATCTCTTTGCCTGTGCCAATTCTTCTTGATATTTTGGCGTCAAAGTCTTGTAAACCTTCGCCATGCTGTTGCCAAATGCCAATGAAGCCCAGTCCTGTACCGTAGCACAATGTCTCGCACGTCACCTCTTGGCGGGTGATCCAGCATGCGCATGTTACGGGATCCGCTGGATTTTGAATGCCTACGACGTGACGAGGAGTTGGGAGCTGAAGTCGCTGTTTGAGGTCCCAGACCCTCATGCCATCCGAGCCTAGTCCCTAGTGAGTTTCGTTGTAGGCTGACATATACAAAACTCACCCCCGCTTGCCAATAGAGTGCCTTTACTTGAGACGGACAGGCAATTAATCGCATTTTTGTGTCCAACGAGATGCCCTTCAAGGCGATATTCCTTGTGATCGTTCGTGCATAGCAAAAACATCGGTGGTCCGTGATGTAAGTCAATCCCTTATATGTTGACGGTCTTTAACGGCTGACCACACAATTACACCAGCGCAGATGGATATACAATAACAACGCTTGGCGGCAACATCTCCTTGGCAACTTTGTTCTCCCGTCAGGCGCTTGTTTCACGATCAGACACTATTCTAATCATTTGTGATAAAGAATCACTTGAGTGTTCGGACAGTCAGTCATGTCTCATACATCTGTGCCCGTCCCTGCTTTCCATCAGGCAAATGGTCCTCCACAGTCGCTTCCATTGTTGACATATCACACAGAATTACTTTATCCGACTACTTTGTTTGTCTTGATATCCTCGCAAGAAGAGATATCGTTTTCTACACTTAGGGGACGCTGTCTTCTTAGATAGATGATCTATAGATAAACACCTACAAAATCAAAAATCTCCACGGTCAGTGATTCAGACAAATACCAATGACTGATAACGTGGTTGTTCGTGGGTGGCTGTTTACACTTCCCCAAGCTATGTTCAGACAAAAATACTTCCTGTGAGGTCAGTAGCAATACCAGTCAATCCAACAGTATGGACGCAATAGAAAATAAAATAAACAGAATGTAGTCAGCCCAACGGTATGGTGATGACAAAAAGAAATTGATTCACTCCAATGGTATGGCAGTGTTTAGAGAACAGAGAAAAGTCAGCCCAACAGTATGGTACTGAAAAAAAAGAAATAGATTGATAAGGGAAACCCTTCCTTCAGTAACAATGCTTCTTGTAATAAATTTACTACAGAAAGTCGTGCGAAATTATAGCAATCACCCCCTCAGCACAAACAGGTAGAATCAAAGGTCAGGACTAATCAGTGATCAGTAGAACTCTTAGTTCACTATTGAACCTGCTGCCAAGGAACTCACGATGAGTATTAAACAGAATCAGGAACGGACGTCCTTGGATTTCAGTACCAAGTCCCCTATTCAACAACTAAAGTCTAGCAGACAAAGAAAACCCTGGCTCAGTATCACTACTCAGATGAGTGAGGTCAAGCGTCACTATCAACTTCTGAAGTCTTCCCACTAAGCCGGTGCTTAGATGGATGTAAAGACAACACAAAGATCTTGAAACAAATTCAGACAATAACACTGAGACGTGAATGAACTGAACAGAAAAAGAGACAAATGAAAAGAAACAAACAAACAAAGAAACAGAAAAAGAAAGAGAGAAAGAAGAAAGAAAAGAAAAGAAAAGAAAAGAAAGAGACTAGAGGTTCACCAGTAGAAAATCAAAGAAAAAGTTTGCTCACTGTTGAGCACAGTGAGCTCAAGATATTTCACAGTTGTTGACGATGAGCTAAAGGTATTGCTGGATGTTGCTTACAATGACCTCTCAGTTAGTTGCTTAACAGCTCTTGTCACTGTTGTTGATACTGATCACACTTCACACTCAAATTTATTTTGTGGGGCTTAAAAGTTCCCTGTATGCTTTTTTTATTGGCAAAAAGTGGGGTCTTATATAGATAAATTATGGTGGCTGTGTTACTATTTCCCACGTTCTAAGGGGAATAGGCTTAGTCAGATTGTACCAATACTATTTACTGTAGTCATGTGCTTTATAATTTGTGTCATCAAGCTTTAGTCATCTCAAAAAGGTTGCTTTGTCATGATTTGGTTTAGGGTCATAGGTCACCTGACTGTTAGAGTCATATAACTTAGTATCATGTGACAAATATTAAGTAACAGACTGATTATGTTATTTGTTGGTGTCTTGTTATAATGTTACTTTATTGACCGTAGAAATGACGCGAGCCGTGTATTTAGAGTGTTAAGAAAGTTCCCACAAGGCAAATTATGCAAGAACTATTTTACACTGTTACTTGACATGTGTGGGATTCAGTCTGAGTCATTGTTATTGCTGACTAAGCAGAATTTACCGCAAAATTAAATATACAAGAATATTCAGCCTATCTGAGTCTGTCTGAGAAAATGAAAATACTATCTGAACTGCAGTCTGAACCATAAAGTAAAGGAAGATTGTTCATAATGATTTCTAGGGTATCGGGCTCGTGAGAGAGCATTAGTCATCCATGCACCGAACCGGTTTGGTGCAGGTCAATGCGTTCTTCCTCCTCCTTTGCGTATCTTCACTGGCACATCGTTTCGTACAACCACACCTATCTCTTCTCGCCCTTCCACTCCCAAAGTCACCAAAGCAGTTTCCTTCTCAGCCGAGCATGTGTCGCAGCTCGGTGAGCTAGACCAGTTGTCCATGTGCTCTTCCATCACGTCCATGAATTCCAATACATCGAAAATTCTCAAACCAGAGGGTGAGGCAGGGCGTCCGGGTCATGGTGGATATAACTTGGAAGATACACTCCATTGGGATGCTCTTCGCTTCAAACAGTTCAAGGTAAGATATAGTAAATTATCGATGCATTCCTATGTATATTCATGATATTCATGACGTTAGGAGTCCGTTCACCGATCTATCAACAAGCATTGCGACACTCGCAAGAGCAAAATGCACCAATTACCTACTGCATTGATTTCTGTTCAGAACGATGTATGTCTATGAAATCTACACTTCTTTTTAACTTACTTCCATTTGAGGTCATCGCACACTTTCCTGAATTACATGACTATCAAGACTGTTGGCCAGTGGGAGATGTAATTCAGATGCAACTTAAAAATCTCTCTGCCAAGGAACGACAAAAAGCAACTAAGAAGAAATAGATGGAAGTGGAATTAGGAAATAGTTTGATCATGAGTGGTATCGGATTCATTTCATTGTATATTGTACCAACCGAATATTGTCCTGCTGCTTCTTACAACCCCCGTGATACCGGATATTGTTGTATCATCTATTTGGCCTATTAAGTGAGCAAGTCTTTTCAAATAAATTGTGGAAATGCTGACTCGTCTTCTAAGACAAGATGTCCTGTCTGATGACTTTTGTTTCCTCCCATCCTGACGATGATGATCCTGATCCATCTGTCGAGTCATACTCCCTCCATGAGCTTCGTCCTGTGCACACATATCCACCCCAGCCTATTACAACCTCAGTTCACGCTTACCCACCCAAGCCTGCTGCCCTGCCCAATGAGGACTTTGTGATGTCGCTATATAACCCCTGGGAGACCGTCCGTAGGCCAAGAGATGATGATATTGATCGCGTCAGCCTTACAATATCTATGTATTTGTATCCCAGCTAACAAATATTTAGCCTACCAAGGTCCTTTTTAAAGAAGTTGATCAGTCAGCTAGGCTGCGCGATAACGTTCGTGAACTACAGTACAGCAAACATGAACTGTTACTCCGAAAGCGCTATGCTCAGGTAAGGTGTTGTTTCAAGTAGCTTATGTTCTTGTCTTACTCGCCTCCAGAGAAATGCCAACTTGCGGGAGTCGGAGATGCAATCAGTCATTGATCAGTATCGTCAGAAACTTGAATCCCTTGAACTCGAGAAAGTCGAGGCCATTACCTCATTGGAGCAGCAGCACCACAACAAAATTGTCACACTCCAGGTAAACCAACTTTATTTAACAATGTGGACTGTCGTAACATTCATGTGTAGAACCGGATGACACTTGGCATTGATGAAGTACAAAATACTGCACACGTGGAGCGAGATCATGTATTGGCAGAGAAAGAGGCTGTATATCTGCGCGAGACTGCCATAGCAGAGAAAAGATGTTGGTTGAAAACGAGATGGAATTGACCCGCTTGACTGCTCAGTATAATTTCAAGAATGCCTCACTGGATGTGCGTATCATAATGTGAGCGGGATGAGGTTCTGATAATTTTACAGAGTCAAATCCGACAAGCACAAGTTGCAGTGTCTGTGTCACCACCTGCATGGCGTCATCTCACAGGTAAAAAGCCTATCGCCACATGCACCAACATAATCGGGTATTCGCCAGTAAGGCAATACTTGTTGCACCTCCATATTATAACTCATCACACTTTATTTCCCAGATTCTTGATGAGGATTCAGATTCTCCTGTAGACGAAGAGCCTCAGATCGCCGGCAGTGGTGACGCTGGACGTCCCCTGACATCATTATTGGCGGATGTTCCGATCGAGAATGCCACGGTCGGAATGCTCGTTGAGGCACTCGCAAAGTCTCTTCAGCGTCAACAAATTACTTTCCATCCTGGACCTCGCTCTAGACGTAAGAAGGCTGACTGCCCTGTAGAATATTTCACTGATGTTCAACATCAAGATAACAAGGTGCGCAACTCGCTCTTTCTGATGACATCGCTAATACCACATCAGGTGAATGTCCGCGAGCTATTCAAAGCGATGTTCCATCTCACGAAAGATGAGGACTATATGCTTATAGTGGGGCATCGTGGGAAGCCGTCACATCTTTCATAGACGGTATGGGTCATGGTCCAGATCCACTTACGCTGCAGTGGGATATAATGGCCACACACAAATCAGATTGGAACCAATGAGTCACCGACATACTCTTGTCTATCTATATATCCATGGAGGAGAAGAACCACTGGTCCGCAAGGTCCCATCAGTCAATCACAAACGATATCATATTAAAATTTGATCAATGTCGCAAGTGCTGGAGAAAGGCCCAGCCTCTCCTCCGCAATGATGGCACTTGTGAGAGTATGCAAGAAGTGGGAGATCGTTTGGTAGATCGGACAAACGAAAGACTGCGACTGGCTAGGGTCCTGACTCGTAGGGCAACAGTAAGTCATTTTTTTGGTTTTGTTGTTGATCGAGTTGTTAATAGTTGAGTTGCTCCTTAGAAGTTCGAAACTTGCCGAAAGGTCACGTCAACCCTGCTCAGTGATCAGAAAGTGACGGGAAAAGATGATCTACCTGTATGGGTGTATTTGAACTCCATTGTGGAGACACTGGGTAAAGATGGGATGAGCTCTGACGAGAGTGACGTCGATGACTGCGAAGTTCAGGCTCTTCGGTTGAAAAGCATGCCGTGGAGAGCTGATTTCAGTCATGAGATGAAAAATTGTTGACGCACAATGTTTCGCAGGTGCTGCAATCTTCACTCCAAGGGGAAGCAAGCCTGCAAAGCATCGTCACAACCCTAAGCGGGAGTCCTTATGACCAGCAGTCGCAGCTCTACCTAGAGCATTCTACAATCCATTGTGGTTGAGTAAGCAATGTTCAACGTTCAAGGTATCTAACACAAAGTTCCAGAGGATGGAAATCATGGTTGCACACAAGTGAAATCAGTCATTGTCAGTTGTATTGTACAATATCACATCACTGTATGCCATTGCCATTGCCAATTGTACTACCTATGCTATGTCTATCATTATATGTAGGCTCTGCCATTCAAGCGGAGTTGAAATGTGTCAGTCATTCTCTATATTAAGTCGATCTCCGCTTACTTGGTCGTTTTTGCATCTCCTGGCATTACTTTGTACCAAGTATGGTAGATATGCTAGCCCATGAGTAATTGCAGCGCTCATCATCAGTAGCTACTAATTCATATTATACAGTCTGTGTATTTGTGCTGAGAACACGTGTCTCACTCTCTGGGTATCCTACTGGCATCCTTTTTGTGGCAGCGTCTCACTCTCTGGGTATCCTCCTGGCATCCCTACCGGGGAGCTTAGTCGGACTGAGCTTGCAATTGTTTTAGTAGATAGGGATTGTACTGCCACAGGTGGGCTACTGCCATCGCTATTGTTCTAATTTCTGATAATAAATCTCATCAGCGATTACCGTGAAATTAAAATCAACCGCCTTACGTCTTTTGGATAATGATTAGGCATGATCTCGCTGACCCCGATATCCAGCAGTACAACTTCGAGCACCATATAGATGTGTTCTTGTAAAAGGTTGGTTGTAGATGCCCTCCTTCACAAGAACTATCAATACACTTACTGACTGCCTTCTGCAGGGAGCGAATAAGTATTCGCTTCTTCGGACACAGATATTTCGCAGTCCGACTGCCCCCAATGTCTTCGCCAACATCGGCCATTGCATTTAGTTCCGGAATGATACGGAAAATGTCCATCTTCAAATTCTGTAAGTTTTGTCAGAACCTAGCAATTTGGTGGTGTCACTAACCTCGCCGCCTGCTGGAATACTTTGTAGTCGAGACGTATTGTGCAGTTTCCGATGAGCTACTGGAAGTGGGTTCATCAACGATCATCACAGATCCCATCCACAAGTGTTGAGTATTCAGCTGAGAATAATGTCCGGTAAGGTTATTCTCAATCACGAGAATGGGGATCTTACTTACAACCCCCTCATAGCCATCGAAATATAGGGCAAATTCCCCTTGCTAAAGGTATGGTACATAGTGCCGTATTTCCGTGGTTGGATGTTTCATGATATTTGTGATCGGATGTGTGATTGTGCAGGCCAGCGTACGGATTGAGTGCTTCTATGGGTTGCAGCAGTCTTGCGAGGCGATGACATAGTGACTTCAATTGAAGTATGGCTGACTTCTACTAACTTTCGAGATTTTATTAGCAACTAGTGCATGACAACCGATAATTTCTCCCTTACTCGCTAGCTTGCCTACAATTGTCTCCCCTACTCGCTTGAGTGTCTTGTATCTCGGATCCCAAAATGCATCAGAGCGCATATCTCCACGCGTCAACACAATCACCCTTACCGCTCTGGGATCCAACAATCACTTTACCTCCTTGGCACGTTAATTTAATGCCGACACTTAAAAGACATGCAAATTTGTCGTCTTCAGGTTCTCATTTTTTTGGGCTAGGGCATTCGATATACATGCGAATGACCAACTTTTAATGGTGGGCTTTTACTTCTAAATCAGCTTTAGAGGCCTCACATCATCTAGGACATCTACTATCCAGTTTGCGTCCAGGAGGGTGCTGCCGTGGCACCGACGTTGTCCCTT
>NW_024542002.1:0-8169 GCF_016758755.1 Suillus discolor
TCATACACGACCACCCCTCAACAGTCTCCGACAGCTCCTCCTCGATACGCTCCTCCATCTCTATTTGCTTCTTGTTCTTCTTCGGGAGGGAGGTCTTGTATGGTGGTCCGTCAGTGGGGTGAGTGGTGCAATCCGCGAAAGGCATGTTCGCGAAGACTTCACCAATGGCGAATAGGAAGGACCGTTTGAGAAATTTAAAGAGGTCGTAAAGCATCTTTGTCCTCGCTGTCAACGACAATTCAGTCGTCTGTAACATTGGCCATGTTTTAATTGAGCAATGATTACTTATCCTGGGTGAGTATGTAGAAGAAGTTAAGAAGCCGGGACACCGTCATGACATGCACGTGATCGTGTCACTAATGAATTGTGCCAGATCCAGGCTGCGAGGGACCAAAAGTGGGACTTTACCATGACATAGCATCACCAACACTAGTATGTATATCGTTACCTCTCATATCAATCAAGTACTGATTCATCGCCACAGCATAGCCAGAAATCAATTACAAAATGTGTCCACATTCAACACTGCTTCTGCCAAAGCATATGGAATCTATCTACTATCATTGCGTCCACGTCAACACCTCAGAACAACTACTGAGCTCAAGCTTGTACCGTTCCTTTCTTCGCGTTGTCCCATGTTAACAAGTTATTGTACCTCCGAATCTCGTATTCGTCTGCTTGCGAAGAGTTATGTAACACTCTAGGCACAGCCCAACCTAGCCGCAGACGGAGCTTCCAGGGAACAAATTCATCAATTTTCTATTATAAAGAACACAGGAACCGCAACCGCAACTGGAGTGCACAAATATTTACCTTGATCTTGGTTACCAAACTATAGTGAGCACGGCATACATATAGCTCGAATGTTACCGCTATATACTTACCAAGTTCACCTCTCACCCACACCCATTCTCTAACAATATGACCATAGTCTCAAATGATCCCACTTGGTGGCTGTCCATCAGTGCGAATCGTTTTTCCAGCTATTTTGTAGGTTCATGGAAAGCAGTTGGATTTTGAAGCTGATGTCTCAATCTGAGCTTGACTACGGTGTTGCAGTTGCCGCTTTCATTGTAATAACATATGATTGGGGTAAGCATGATCACATTAAAGGATGGTTGGTGTCTCACAAGCATTTTCAGCACTAACATTTGGACAAGAGGTATGTCAATACTATCACCGTAACCCGTCTTGCTGATAATCCTTTTGCAGGTCGAATTGGTCTGGGTGAGTACAGTCTCATGCCAGAGGAACATACATGAAAGTACACTTATTTACAGAGGCAATGTTGGTCCCTAATGACAGTGATGTATCTCAGTGTGTGTAGCTTGTCTGTCGTAGTTGCCATTGTGTGCTGACTTTAAAGTATACTAGGTGCGCTACCTTGGGATCCTATCCGCTGCGTAGGTTCGGAAGGCTAAACATTTGGTGTTGTGCTAATCGTCTATCTCTTATAATCAGTCTGTCCATGGTTGGTGAGTCTCTTTAGTATGTTCACTGTCATCTCTTCTTCTGACCAACGGCATCAGTCGGTGTTCCGACGATCTCGCTGACAGATACAGTGAGTCTTCTATATAAATGCCTGCCATTCCCCTCAAATTAACCGTGGTGTCCTGTAGCAGTGGGTGTCGCTCTTTGCTGACTTCTCAGTCCACTAATGGCTGCCACCTATACTACCAAAGATGTGAATCTGTTTGGAGTGTGTGCTACTTGAGACTGGTCACTGATCGGATTTGCCAGGTTGGATGATGTACAATATGCAGGATTGGACGGTTGCTGTGGTATTTTCGATGCTGTGGGGTGAGCTTTGCACTTGCGAGACCTCAGTGATATTGGAATGACTGAAATATGCTGCAAGTCATCATCATCACTCGATTGCATGCCATGTATCAACGAGATAGAAAGATCCTGATATTTCTCGTTACCACCTTCCTGGCGATCAGCACTTTTTCTGGAGTGACAACCATAATGTCAACGATGCATACTTCAGGAGGTACACTTAATTATGGATGAAAACGAACGTGCATAGAGCTCATTGATGGACACCAGAGGAACTTATTCTCTCCGGCACCTATATGTGCAAGGTTAGCTATACAGGAGATACCCTAGTTCTGGATTCTGCTACTTGGATACTCTACATTGTGTGGGAGGTCCTCACACTATGTCTCGCAGTCTGGATTGCGGTAAAACACTTCCATGAACTGCGATTACATGCGACAGGAGGGATTATCGGGGACTTTTTATGGTGTTGATGAAAACTCACGTGTTTTACTTTGCGAGGTAAGTTCATATTGTGATTATTGTCTTTTTTTCCACTGAAGGGTCGGACATGATAGCTTTGTTGCTGTCTCTTGCTTCGATCTCATTATTGTATTCTCTCTAAAATCATCATCGGTATGTCAATCAATCTTTTACTTACCTCTACATGTGACCATGATCTATCATTTCTATAGAGCCGATATCTCCTAGAAGACCAGACTTTGTATGGCTTGTTGCAGATTTTGGAGGTCGTGCAGATTTTCATGCTAGGACCACGGCTGATCCTTGGCATTCGAGAATATAATGCTAAACTCGTGGCTGACTCCAACACAGCAACCGTCATGACCTCAATCGCTTTCCAAGAGCGTGTGCATATGTCGACTAGCAGTAGTGTGTAATGCTCGGTAAAGTTGACGTGAACCGTTGTCTAGTGCTTGCAGGGAGCACGGGAAATTTATTTTTTGTCTCCATTCCAAGCCTCGTTGCGGTGCTCAAGTAGCTATTTAGTGTCATGTCAAGGAGACATAGGTTTAGGCAATATTTTCGTTGCAGTATTTATTTGAATCATTTGCTATAGGTCCTGACGTTGACAATGTTTCAACCAATTATTTCTACTGTACCAATGAAGGAAAGCAGTGTACAGAACAGGAATGTCGATGAACGAGATATGTTTATAGCGTGATCGCGTCACTAATGTTAATGAACCCCCGATCGCGAATTTGAAAGCGGGACTTTACCATGATATAGCATCACCAGCGCTACATATATCAGATCGGATTCATCGCCACAGCATGGCCAGACATCAGTTACAAATTCAATTCACATTTAACACTGCTTCTGCCAAAGATGGAATCTATTTACTGATATCCGAGTCGTCGCATCTGAATCTTGTCCTCGTCTGCTCGCGAAGAGTTATGAAACACTTTACTACAGGAATTTCTGCCACTTCCGTCGAGGCTTGAGTGATAGTTCATCGAAGTCGGAGTCGAATGTTAACTCTATCACATCATGGTTGACAGGCACGTAAGTTGGCTTCTTGACCTGAGTCTTTCGAGTGCGTGTCTTGGCTCGGTCGGCAATGCTACACACAGGATCGACCTCCTTGATGAGATCTGAAACCACAGATGGTGTGGTTGGAGGGCGGATACTGTCTGAAGCCAAGGTACTGGCTGAGATTGCAGATGCAGAACCTATGAGTGAGCCAGAGGAACAAAGTTTGAGACTTTTGCGGCACAGGATGTGGACATGGTTTAGACTTTGGTACAGGTGTTCCCCTGCCACGAGGAAGTAACGGAGAAGGATTTGGTGGTTCAGAGTCTTGGTACCCTGGAGGTGGTGTAAACAGAGACACATTACTTGTGTCGAGAGGTTCACGTCCTCGCCGGGGAGTCTGTGCTTGACTGGTAATAAATGAAGCAATCTGAATTGTTGACGCTGCAAATCCGTGTCCAGTTAGCATGCGGTATAGGGCATGAAGCTTGAAGAATTCCTAACGCTGTAGTATCTTTTCCGGGCCTGTAGAAAATGGGGTTCCGCTCAAGAGGTCGCTTTGGTCAGCAATCTGAAGAGGTCGTAAAGCATCTTCGCCTTCGCTGTCAGCGACAATCCAGTTGTCTGTAAGCATCGGCCATGTTGTAGTTGATAGATATTATACTGGGTGTTGTCGATGAGTATGTAGAAGAAGTTAAGAAGAGTAAGACATGACATGAATCAAATTATACCTCCGAATCTCGTACTCGTCTGCTTGTGAAGAGTTATGTAACACTCTAGGCACAGCCCAACCACAGACTCCGGAGCTTCCAGGGAACAAAGTTCAATGTTCATCAATTTTCTATATCAGGAATGCAAGAACCGCAACTGCATGATCTATGCGGAGTTGCACAAATGTCGGAAAAGACATGATGGTGGAGTGGGCTCTGCTAGAATGCGTGCGCTGGACTCTACAACCAAGTGATGCCTCCTACTGCTGCTGGAACTCTACCTAACGCCCTGCCTGCGCTCCAAACACCGCCAAACAACCTCTATGACCTAACCCCTCCCTAGGGGTCCCCCGCTCCATGTGCCCCCCTTAAAAACAGCGACAACCGCGTCGCACCTTTCTATGTCGTTTACATCTTCGTTTTCATTTCTATCTTCATCTTCATTCTCGCTCTCCTCTTTGTCTATCTGCTGCTCTTCTTCGTTCTGGATTTCATCGACTTGAACGTTTTCTTCTTCTTGCGCTAATTGTGCTTCTTTTTCTTTCTGCTCTTCCCACAACTTCATGCCCTCCCTCGGTGTAAACGCTCTCAACTGTCTTGCGTGGAACTCGCTTGATAGCGGTTCTCCTTGTATGGTCTCCAAACGGTACGAGTTGCGTATCCTTTCAGTAATCCGATGAGGATGTGACCATTTCGGCAATAGTTTTCATTTCGCTTCGAGTGTATTGTGCGCACTGCTATAATAAAATTGAACGAGTTGTCCTTTCGTAAAGATCACTTCCCTTGGTGAGCGTGATAGTACACGTTTGTCGAATGCCGCTTTCCTCTTGATAGCGTGCTGTACTGTAGCCTCATATCCATCTAGACGTTGCTGTGCAACGTACGCCATGTGTATATTGGCATCCGATATTCATAGTGCTGATGCGCTGTTAGCTATGTCTGTCCTTGGAGTATCGATCACCTGTCCCAGCAAAAGTTCTTTTGGCGAGAACTTCAGAGCCGGCAAGATTCTATAATTCAAGGCTGCGACTGCTTCCTCCAGGTGCTTTGGCCAACTATTTGGTAGGGTATCCCATGATATTGCTTCATATTCGTCTTCGCCGAGGTTTGGGGCGCATAAATGTTTGAGTACGTGCAATAGGATTTTGTTTGTGCCTTCTACAAGTCCATTGACCCATGGTGAGTAAGCTGCTATGACGTGTGTTTTACATGACCACTTAGCGCAATATTCTTGAACTTCCGTGTTATTAAAGTGCTTCCCCCCATCACTCATGAACGTTTCCGACGACGTGAAGTTCTGGAAGATTCGCGATATACTGTCTATCGTTGTGCGCGCCGTACCGGAGGATTTATACTTGAAGACCCATACATGCTGTGAGAACGTGTCCAAGTAGACGCCTAAGGTGTTGTACCCTTGGGCTTTGGGAAGCGTTAAGTAGTCGCCAACGAGGAGCTCGAAAGGATGTCTGCGTGTTATAGGTTCTAATAGTGAGTGCAAATGTTGTGATCCGAAGTTTTTACACTTAGCACAATTTGTTATAGCTTTCATGATTGATGCGTCGAGTTTGGGGCTGCATATTCGGTCCGTGAGTGCTATTTTGATAGTGTCTCTCCCCCAATGTCCCATCTGTTCATGTTGCGTTGTTGCCATTTGCTCAGCTTCTTCCTGGGTAACACACTCTGTCCTGCTTCGAGCTCTAACTGTCGTTCCTCCGCGCAACCTCCATAGTTTCCCGTTTTCGATTAGGTACTCCAATGCTTGATGGTGCGCAAATTTACGATCTCTTAATGGTTTGTTCGAGTTGACCTGTGCTATTGACTCTGTAACTTCTAGAAAAATTGGTTCGTTAGTAAAACATTTGAGGAGACTTTTCACCGTTTGTTCGTCTATCGTAGAGGTTAGTAGAATATCATTAATCAAACCTGTTTCCGTTTCCCAGTCCTCACTGACTGTCCAAGTACTCCTGTCTCGTAGTCCTGCATCTCGCGGCTGACCCTCCCATTGCCTACTAAGGCCATCTGCTATGACATTTAGCTTACCCGGTACATGTCGCACATCTATTATGTTGTGTGCTAGGATTCCATCCCGCCATCGAGCGTGTGCTGCGTTGAGATGGTCGCTTAACAATACATCCCTTAGCACTTGACAGTCCGTCTCGATTTCTACCGGAAAGCCCCATATGATGTCCAAGAACTTGTCTAGTCCAAACTTTAGCGCCGCGAACTCCAATATAAAAGGTTTGTATTTTTGTTCCGTGCTTGATGTCCGTTTTGACGCGAATGCGATTGGTAGCAAATGTTCTATCCACTTTCCGGATGGTCTTTGCATGCGTGTCCGTTGTGACAACACTGCTGCTAGTCCTTCTTGGCAACCATCGGATGTGACAACGAATGGTGATCCATCGTACTTTGGCGCTTGTAGGATCGGGCGCGTTACTAATGCGGCTTTTAGGTCTAGGAATGCTTTGGTGTGCTCTTGCGTCCGTTTGTTGTCCAGTTTGTGGCCTCTTAAGATGCGTCGATATGTATTCTTGGTGTACGGGTGCGTTAGTGGTGCTTCCTTTACTAAGTTGCGCAACGGTCCTTCTCGTTTTGCGTATCCTAGCACTAGATCCCTAAAATGACTTGTTAGTCCTAAAAATGACTCTAGGTGAAGTGCGTCTGCTGGCCTTTGCCAGTTTACGATAGTAGTTAATTTTCGAGATTAGGTTGAACTCCTTTGGGACCTACTGTTGCTCCGGCGAAAGTTGTCTCTGACATGAAGAGTCGGCATTTCGTGGGTGATAAGGATAATTTCCGGTCTCGGCAACGCTGAAAGATACGTTCTAGTTTCCCAAACATGTCGTCGAACGTGTCGCCTGCACTCCCTCCATCATCTACGAATATTTCCATAGTGGTATCGGTGATTAGATCATGCAGATGAGTGGCTGTTACTTCGCAGAATGTGGTGGGCGCTCCGGTGAGTCCCATCGGCATGCGCTTGTACCAAAAGTAACCATGGCCTTCTACGTAGAATGCTGTGTAGGGCCTGGATTCTTCTGGAACTTCGACAGCATAGAACCCGGATGCAAAATCAAATACTGACACGTACTTATGGCCGCTTAGCCTCAATTGTTTGGCTCGTATGTCCCCTTGTGGCATTGGCGCTATAACAGTATGTCTGTTTACTTCATTGAAGTTCTGACAAATTCTCCATTTCTGCAGCTTGTTTTCTAATGCTTCTCGAGGTGCCTCTTGTACTTCGTGTTCTGGTAAGATGAAGGCTGGCGGTTGTCCATGCTTCGTATACTGTTTGTTGACTTTGTATTGTAGTTCTTCCAGTGTGAGTCCTCCTTGTTCGTGTGCCTTCTGTGCTAATACCGTGGTGGCGCAGCATTTGACCTGTTCTGCTGGTGCCTTTTCGATTATCCCCGCCGCTAGCATTTTGTCAATCCGGCCATGTAAGAACTTGGCTTGCGGTGGTGTAAGCGCTCGTTGACGGATGCGTAGGTTAAATGTGGCGTCTTCTGGTATATTCAGTCGATGTTGGGCTCCTGGTATCGGGAGGACCTCTGAAAGTGAGCACGCAAATATGTCTGCATATTTTTCCACTAAATCTTCAACTCGTTTGCATTCCTCCTGTCAGTTCCTTTCCGTACTGTACCGCCTTTACGATATATGCTACCCGTTTCGGGTTTCCTGGATTTGTCGTTCTCGTGAAGACTGCTGCCTCATCCTTGTCGTCTGTCATGACACAGACTGGGATGTATGTTCCTAAATTCATTTTTCGGTCAGTATAGATCTTTGGACCTGAGTTATGATTGTGCGCTGGGACTTCTCTTGTGAGGATATGTTCTTCTCTCTGTGCGATATCTTTCTCTTGACTTTGGTTGTAGATTGTCTTCGAACCTCCTTCCCCTGATATGTGCACCACGTCTGTTTCGTATTCGTGTATCGCTCGAAATGCACGTAATAGTGGCTTCCCGAACAGGAATCTCCACCCGCCTCCGCTTTCGAATACTTCGAACTCTCCGTGCGTTTTGATTCCTTCTATCATGACTTCACCTCTCCATACAGCTTAGAGGGTACTATTGTGCCGTTCGCCATGTGTAACCGCTTCGTCGATGTTCCCCAACTTCCTAGCCTATGTTTCACTTGTTCGAATTCCGTTGCGCACATGGCGTTGACCATGGCGCCCTCATCGAAGAGTGCCTTGATTCGTATGGTTTCC
>NW_024542004.1:0-8100 GCF_016758755.1 Suillus discolor
CCGAATAAATTCTCCTTCAATCAGCTGAAGCACAATAAGATGCAAAAGATCCAAACTGTCCGTGCTGTAGTTAAACCAACTGGGTGTACTCGGAACACATTGACGTCGTAACACTCAGCCGGGTAGCTACTGGCACGTGATCCACTAGGATGGATAACGCGTAGGCAGTGATGATTTCCCATCATTTGACTGCCAGTCGTCCATTAAGTATTGGTCCATGTCGTTACAGTTCTTGCCGTATGATCTTCTATTCAATATCGCCCAGGATCTTGAAATCGATGATGTGCACAATCTCCAGGCGGTCAGTAGTACATTTTGGTCTCTACCGTGATAGTATGATCTTATAGCTGACTCAATCTTTCCGTTAGACTTGCAAGTCCTTGCGTTTGTTCACCCTTACCAGACCCGTATATAGACAGCTAGCCCATGACTTACTGGCTAGATCCAGGCCACTTCCTCTCCACTCCTTCCAGCGCCTCTCTGATCTTTCAACACCCGCGCTCATTGCTGCTGTCGACCGTGCACGAGGTTTTGAGAAGGCGTGGGCAATCCGTGCCCCTCGACCGGCTCGCCCAAATCCCTACTACGGAAACCAGTGGTACATCACTATCAGCGTACCTTCTCATGAAGAGATCGATTGGTTATCTCCCATCACCAGCAGCTACACACTCTGTGCGACTAAGAGCGGCCGTGTTTTATGCTGGGATGTGAGGAGGGATATCTGCCTTGCTGAATGGGACCCGAGGTCCTTGACATGTTCCGGTAGAGGGGATGAAGATGAAGACGAGGACGACGAGGATAAATGGGAGTTATGGAAATGCCGTGTCGAATTCGAAGAGCGCACAGTATATTTCACCATGGCCAGGGTTCTCAAGGGGTTGCCAGTTTTTCATTCTCTTCGATCTTCAGACTCCATTGACACGCCTTCTCAGATATCACGATGACCGCGTGATGGAGTTCATGCTCATGCGATTATTCTTCCCTCACGAACTCGACGATTACGATGAAATAAACCAGGCACAACTCTACGTCCAATCTCCAATTCTTTCTCACCTCGACCACTATGCCACTGAGCCCCAGCCCCAGCCACGGGAACGTGAAGGAGACTCTCCGATCCAATTAACGCCTAGAGTCCCATCGCCCACGCAAGATCCGCCCCCGTTGATTCCGATTTACGATCAACCCCCCACCCCCACTCCTTCACCACCTGTCTCCCAAACACCATCACCACAAAACTCATCCCTTCTTCACTCCGGCAGCTTCGGCCCATCCAGCGCTACATCCAGCGCTCAATGTTCCCCAATGGCGATCAACGCGATGCTACCGCCCGATTTTGCAGAATGCAGCGATCCCCCGCCATTAAATGGAATTCCATCCAATCAGGCGAATACAGTTGGAATTAGAGGTGATGGCGGTGCTGGGGAACCGTACCAAGGACCTGTTTTCTGCCATCCCTCCCTCCGAGCGATGTTTATCCGCAGCGCGCCTGCGACACCCTCTTGGGAGAGATATATCCCGCTTCCTATGAATTTTGGTGAGCATTTGCCTCAATTATCTCATTCGTTGATGTGCCAATACAAAATGTATATTGTATTCTCACAGATCAACCCCCGCCTCCGCCCCCAGTATCGACTATTCCCATTCCAGAATCGGCGCGACCGGTATTTGACACGCTCACGAACTTCCATACAACGGGGGTCATCATGAACGTATTCCTTCTTGACCCACCACGTCGCTTGCTGAGCGCTTTTGTATGGATTGCGAGTAGTAACACTATCGGTGAGTATCAAGATCAGGATTTCCAAATTTCTTCTATCTCCTGGCGTTACTATAATTGAAGCGTACTGACTGCTTTATGTATATGACAGGGTTGTACGTACTCCTTGACTGGGCGAAAGACGACTATGTGTTTGTGGATACTGGTGTTGGATGTGTGAGTGGTCTTTGTGGTTGTGTTTCCTTCAAGTTACTCTTGCTCCATGTTTGGTGTTGGTGCTTGCATTGGTTTGGTTTGGTGTGCATACAGCGGATGCCACGTTCTGCAACTCCTCTGCCATACCTGTGCATTTACACGAATATAGTGGCATTCAACAGCATACTCGTCTTTATCTAGCTGCTTTACCATACAATATCTCACCTGTTAACATCCTTTTATAGCTCATCTCCTCCAACTGGTCCTGCATCCTCCACGAAGACCAAATCGTAATCCACAGCGAAGAAGCCGACGCCGCATACCAGCACTTTTACCCACTCGAAGTGCTCAGAACATATGGCCGTCCGCGTTGTATCGCTTCCCCGGCAACTCACGCACAAACTCAACCTCAGGCAGAAGAGGGAACCCTTCAGGAAAACAACGGCGAGGACATACCAGACTCGTTGAAGAGCTTGTGGAATAAACTCCCAACGATATGTGCGAGACTTACGCCGAGTAGGAGCATCTCAAAGAAATTCGTGTTTCCTTCTGTACCGGGGACCTCAGGGTGCGGTGATTGGCATGCCTCCTGTAGGTGATGAAGATGAAGAAGACACCGAGGAAGAGGATGAAGTTAGTGCTGCGGAAGAAGATCAAGGACAGACCGAAAATAATACTGAGCCCGTTAGTGAAGAAGAACAGACCGGCGCGAATGAGGTATCTTCGACAGTACCTTCCGTTGAAGATGAGCAGTCCGTGGGTCATGAAGAACTTGTAGACGAAGAGGAGCCACCAGATGACGAAGAAGAATGTGAAGATACTCACGAGGGCGAAGAAGATATGCCTTTCGCTCCGAAGAGGAAAGGCGAAAGGCGTACACGTTTCGAAGATGAAGAAACAGGAAATGATAGTAGTGCAGACGGGCCCAGTAGCTCGCAAGGTGGTGAGGATGAAGTAAGGGTTGAGGATGAACTTAATGCAGGGTCTTCTTCCTCAACCCAACACAGTCCCAATCCTGAACCTGCGTTGCAAGGCGACGAAGATGCATCATCTTCTCAATCCGCCACTCCAACCTCTCCCGGACCTCAGCAGCCCATTCAAGATGTAGTAGGTGCGGCAACGTCTGAATCGTTCACAAACCCTTATCCTTTCCCCCCTTGGTACCCCGAGTCTGCACACTTTGTGCGACAGTGGTGGCCTACCCTCCCTGGTGTCCCGCGGTTGAGCTGTACGGTTGTCCTCCTTGCAGCTCACGACCCTGAGACGCACCGCACGCGTTTTGTGCTCGCGCAGCATTACTTCAAGGTCCCCATAACCCCTGAGGGGCTACCTGTTGTGGGAGAATCAAGCACGAGCAGCTCGTCTCGTTCTGCACAAGCAAACGACGATGACATGCTTCATCTGTGGTATGTCAGCACACCGTTCGAAGTCGTCTGCGTGCTCGAAGAGGGGGACGACGATGAAGATACTGGCGACCGGCCACGACCTCTCGTGGCTGTTGATTTTGGGCATGCAGTATGGGTGGAGTATGGTTCTTCTGCTGTGCCTCCCACCCTCAATGTTCGCGCACGCACCGACAACAATTCTCCTGGCATATATGACACAGATATTGTTCAACCGAATACAGAACCAGATACACAGCTTCACGCCCACTTTGCGCACTTCGAGAACGATCACCCGCATCCGCACCCGCGGCGGCGGGTTCCCAAATGTCTGCGCTTCGTCACCTTCCCTCCTGTGCATGGCCGCCGGGAGCGGACTGAAGAAGCGGTGGTGCGCACGCTAGAGATCCCAGAGGAACTGGACTTGGATGTCGTTGAGACGATCAATATTGATCAGAGCCAAGGGGCTGTGATTTTGAGTGTAAGGGACGGTAAGATTTTTATTTTGAGGTATGAATGATATTTTTGGAGTGGGAGCGGGCGGATGTTTGTTACGTGGAGATTATGAAAGTGAGGATTGTGATATAGGATTAAACTCCATAAAAGCCGTCCTCTGACGAACTGGGGACTGTATCTGGCTGTACCTATGCAGACTTATGTATATATCGTACAAAATCATAACTATGTTCCTTAACATTCCCCTGTACTATAGATACCACGATGACCAGTACATAGTTTACCACTTCAAGCGTTGAGAACCGAAAAATTCGCTGATCTTCTTCAAATGGACTCGCGATCACAAATAGAGGCCTGGGTAACTATAGGGCCCACACGAGTACAGCCCAATACAGCGTCAGCCGTTTCTGGACCATCGTGGAGCTGATTATGACAGGGCCAACTGCCAGGCTGATGTATATAATATCATCTCAACATCCCGGACGATACATCCCGGACGACATAGCCCACAAGTACAGGAAGCCCAGTATACAGCACATTGATCAAAGGCAAGTGTCTTGTGTCAAAACACTGCAGCTGTCAGGTGGAGCGGTAGTAAGTAGATCATGGTGATATGGTTCTGATCAAATGAAAATAGCCGGTTTCTCAGATGCTCTATTAAGCGCCAAAACTTGAGTGGTTCTGGACTGTTTCTAAACTGACCCAGACTCCCACCCACTCAGCGAGGCTGTTCAGTAAATCTGAGGGAGTTGAATAGAACAACCTGGTCAACAGCAAGTGAAGCGGCTTGAGAGCATATCAATTGCATCCGAGAAAATGATGGCCGTAGATGATGATCGGATAGCCAGTGCTATCCAGGCCACACCGCTTCACCTTGTAATCCCACCGCCGTACTACCGCCCATCCGAAGAGTCGACTAGTCAACACTTGTCCAACTCAAGCTCAGCTGAGCTCAGTCCTAACCGGAAGGTTCCATTCGGAGCTTCAAAACACTTTCCCCAAACAGAATTGTGTCTGCAAGTAAAATACAAACGAGCACAGACTGCAAGGAAATTCCAAGGCCAAATCTCTATAGCGGGAGGCTACAGCTCTATCTATCGAGGGCCGAGTTTGACCGACTACTACAGCATCCGAGTCATGATAGCGCAGGACCACCGACTACGAGCCGGGACTCTGGCCACTGCGCCTACGCCAGGCCACCCTACTAGTACAACAGCTGTAAAACAATTCGGGCGAGGCGATTACAAGTCTAATGCCATTCCTGCCAATTGAAGACCCATTTTGGAGTATAAGGCTATCAGACTGTCTTGCCAAAGCCCAGTACAATATCAATTATCTACCCTCATAGCCTGTCCATGTGCATGAGGCACCGCGCCTTAACGGTTTCCCTTGTGTATAGCGGTATATAAATACACAAGTCTCTCTCTGTCAGATCCGAAGACAGTCTAAAAGACCGTGGCGCCTTTACTTGTCAACATGCTCACTGTCAACGATCACTGTTTCATTGGCATGATCGTGACATCAAAGCACGGAGGCTCAGAACACTGGCATAGCTATGTATTAACTTGTCAAAGACAGTGCCAACTAATAGTCCCGTACCAGGCGGGTCAGTTGTAATAAGTCTTCGTGCGGCTCGTGTCACGATGTTGTATGTGCGCCACATTCAAGTTTTTGAACAGGTCTTGGGAAAGTTTCCCATAAGAGTGAGTCATGTACGATCGCCTTTCGAGAGAATGATTGAGAGTTACTAGCGCCTTACCTTAAAAGCCTATGTACTACTATGATGAAAAAATGATGCTCCAATACCGGTCAAACATCCACTCATACCGCTTTCAAAGAAATCCACACCTCAAATCCATTGTTGAACATGAGCATGCACTTGCATAAGTAAGGCTAGATCTCACAAGTTTATGGATGGACTCATAGGCTCACTGTGGTTTACCTTCCAGGTCCAGATGGATGCCAACATCACACCCATCAACGTTCTCGTGGCTTGACGATGTTGAGCAACTCGGAAGCACAAGCTTGACCGACGATGGATGCTCGCTACACCATAGAACTTTAGGACGTGCATCCAGCGATCAAGATTCAACGACTTCAACCCTGCACTCTTGTCTTAAGTTACTTGACCAGCACTGTGACAGGCTTAACAATACTTCGAATTAGAACAATTCGCAGATTCGCAGCAGCGGAAGTAACCATGGGGAATGTGGGTGCATGGGGCAGCAGCGTTGACCAATCATCGGCACAGTACGCATCTCTTTTGCAGCCGCGGCCATCTGTCGGGGTCATTAGTACCCTGACAGAGGGTACAGGTCCTCCCGTCCACCAATTTTCTCAAGGTAAGTCTTTCTGAATTCAAATACGCTTACTGAATGGGATGATAGAACCATCACTTCCCGTTGCCTCCAGTTCTGTCAGCTATGAGCTTGGTACACAGTCATTCCAGAAATCATTACCTGAAGATGACACGTGCTCCGAGGAACAGACCTTATCTGGCCCTTCAGTCAGACGCCACCAACGACTGTATCTCCCAGTTGTACAGGACGGTGAGGATAAGGTGAAATGCATGTGGTCAGGGTGTTCAAGTGTTATGAAGAAATAGCTACACTCGCCATGTGAACGAGGTTCATAAACGTCGGTTTAAGGCTGTCTGCACTACCTGTCGAAGGGAGTTCCTGCGTCCATATATGAAGAAGACTCATGTCTGCCCTAGTCGATTTTCCAGGCGTAGCAGTTCCTAGACCAAGGAAGCTCCCCGCAAGGCATATCACATTTATTGTAATATCGTTCGAATAATCACCTACATTCCCATTAATCCCCCTATTCGTTTTTAAAAGCAATTTAATATTCAGTGTTCATTTTCTACGAGATCTCTGATAAGCGCACCTATGATATCGGATCTGTTGCACGATTTCGATGTCTTGCTTGAGTCCCCTTTACATGGTTAATCCGCCCAGGCCCACGCGGTAATCACGGAAAGATATCATAAGTTGGAGGCTCCAAGCATCTGGCAGAACCGAAGATGGGCAGAATACTTGTCCAGCGGACCGCATAGTACGGAACCTTCTTAGCTGGTTAGACCTTTATCATAGACGACATTTCTTTGTTCCCAAATCTAGGGTCAGATAAGTGGAAGCCTTTTTCAGCGGATAAGCGCAGCTCCGCCTCAGGTTCAATATCGTTGGTGTCTGCCGGATCTCGCTTTCGACAATGTCAATTGAATATGCAAGCGGTTGTCTGGGCTAATGCCGATAGCTTGAGGAGTTAGAGTGGAACCGGTTGTCTTGAAGGATAACTACTACTCGGCCTCTCAACTTGCCCTGAAAATTTTACATAGCCTATCGCCGACTATGATAATCTTAATCGACCCGTAATCGAATAAGAATCGTGCTCTCATGTGTTAAAATATCTTCACGGGTAGTGACTCATCCTTGTCCCGACTTGTCCTCCCAGGTTTTTTCGTCAACAACTCCCTCATGTCGGGCAAGCAGGATCTTGAGTAATGACTCTACGACCCTAACGAGCTGGAAGAAATACCTCTTGACGGATATCGATGGAGACAAAGCCACCGCTCCGCTGTCTGCATATTGTTTTATGACTGGTTTTATGTGTGTCTTCCGATACCCTCCGTACTTCCCAGTCACTCATATTCGTCCTCATCTCCAGTGACGCTGTCTGTTTTCCTGCCATTTTTGTGTGGTGTGCTTTTCAAACCGGAAATACTGTACAGGTGCGATTTGATATTCTTTGTGACTCGGCCCATGGTCAAACTTTCACTCTCTAGCTCGGCCTTGCCCTCGCCCGCCTTTTCAATGGCCAACACGACTACTCTTTCCATATCGCAGATCAACAAGCCCTCTGCTCTCTCATCACATTCATCCTTGGCGCATCCATCGCCCGCATCGGCGACAAGATGGGCTGTAAAACCCGGGCATGGCTGGCTCTCGGCACTTTGATCCAGACCCTCTTCACCATGGCTGCAGCTATCGCCATCTGGAAGAACGGGCAAACGAGTGTTGCGGATTCGCGTGCTGACCCTGCATGGACCAATACGCTGTCCTTTGTCTGTGTTGGCTTCATGAGCGCAAGCATGGGTCTCCAAGGGATCATGGGTAAGAGGACGAATACGCAGTTTACCACTACGGGTGAGTTTTCGCCGCATCATTCGCCTGTTCCCATACTGAACGTTCCATTCAGTGGTATTGACGACGACATGGTGTGAGCTGATGGCTGACCCTCAGCTCTTTAACATCCGTCGGCTCGTCATCTCCCGAGATCATAAGATCATGGCCATCGGCTCGTTGTTCTTGGGCGGGTTTTTGGGACGTGCATTAATCGATGTAATAG